>NC_091285.1:515767279-516067543 GCF_032444005.1 Ranitomeya imitator
AGAGCATGAAATACTTCTTCAGTTAGACTCGAGAGGTTCGATCTGCTTTGTCAATTCAGTTTTAAAAGTAAATTTGAATGCTTTTGACTATTCTCATCTCCAAGACACTACCCCAATATGTAGTAGGTGTAACAAGATTTGATAATACCCCCAAATAGAAATGTAGTATAGTTCTTTTGATTCGCTATGCCACTTACCCCATGTGCAGGGCATTGTAGTAACTTAGGCATCCATGGTCACAACTACTAGCAACTAACGGTCACTATATTTTTATGCCATTCAACGGGCGCTAAACAGGATACGACTACCTTTTCTTTGGGTCAGTAGTACGATTACATTGATATCAGGTGGTTTTTGTTAAGTTTGGCAACTTTTGCACGTTAAAATCAATTATTTGGAAAAAAAAATGATTTATTTTTGCATCGACATATTCTATGAAGTATGACTTTTTTCTTATTTTTGCCTACAGCGCTTTCAAGGACTTGGTTTTTTGCATGATGAGAGGTTTTAGTGTTTTCATATATATATTTTTTTTATACATATGTTTGATTTTTTTTGTTCCATTTTTTGTGTGACATTAAGATGAGAAAGCTACCTTTTTGGGTTGTCTTTTAATATTTTTACAATGTTGCAGGTTAATGTGATAGATTTATCACTCGGGTCATTACATTGCAATTCTTATGTATTGCAGCTTATTAGATCTGCTTTTTTTACCACTGCATTACTTACCCACTGCATTTTCTACTGGCAAAAAGATGGAGATTAAAAACAAACCACTAAAATAAACAAGGTGAGGGAGCCACAAAAGTGCCTAGCAAGAGAGTACTCAGTGGGGAAAATCCATAGCAAATCAGTGAGAAATCCTCAATAAGAATTTTCATTCTGTGGATCTAAACTTTCACACAGATTTTTTTGTACTACATGAGATGAGTTGTTTAAATGTCCCCCACTTTGCTAGTGTAATACAATGTGGATCTTCCACCCACAAATCTGGCCGGTAAATCTGCAGCCTATCCTCCATGTGTCTTGTGCTTGAATTTATTTTATAAGGATCAGACATAATTTTGGAGCCAGATTTATGTTGAGCTAATTTTTCGGCATCTGTAATGACTTCTACTCCCCTTTCCCACAGGGCTGTGGAGTCATTGTTGGTATACAATTGACTGACTCCTAAAATATATAATAAATTGGGTACAGTAGTTCAGTGCAGGATGTGCTGGTATTTTTTCATAAGAATTTGGAAAGGTTATGAAATGTCTTATAAATGTCTGTTCTGTTCCTGATCTTAAGATCTGGGCTTTTAGTGGAGATGAATCTGTGCAGCAATTTATGGACATGCTCAGTAGTAACCAGTGCTGTGGAGATGAATCTGTGCTGCACTTTATGTACATGCTCAGTGGTAACCAGTGCTGTGGAGATGAATCTGTGCTGCACTTTATGTACATGCTCAGTAGTAACCAGTGCTGTGGAGATGAATCTGTGCTGCACTTTATGTACATGCTCAGTGGTGACCAGTGCTGTGGAGATGAATCTGTGCTGCATTTTATATGCACATGCTCAGTGATGACCAGTGCTGTGGAGATGAATCTGTGCTGCACTTTATATGCACATGCTCAGTGGTAACCAGTGCTGTGGAGATGAATCTGTGCTGCACTTTATGTACATGCTCAGTGGTGACCAAGTGCTGTGGAGATGAATCTGTGCTGCACTTTATGTACATGCTCAGTAGTAACCAGTGCTGTGGAGATGAATCTGTGCTGCACTTTATGTACATGCTCAGTAGTAACCAGTGCTGTGGAGATGAATCTGTGCTGCACTTTATGTACATGCTCAGTAGTAACCAGTGCTGTGGAGATGAATCTGTGCTGCACTTTATGTACATGCTCAGTGGTGACCAGTGCTGTGGAGATGAATCTGTGCTGCACTTTGTGCACATGCTCAGCGGTGACCAGTGCTGTGGAGATGAATCTGTGCTGCACTTTATGTACATGCTCAGTGGTGACCAGTGCTGTGGAGATGCATCTGTGCTGCACTTTATGTACATGCTCAGTAGTAACCAGTGCTGTGGAGATGAATCTGTGCTGCACTTTATGTACATGCTCAGTGGTGACCAGTGCTGTGGAGATGAATCTGTGCTGCACTTTGTGCTCATGCTCAGCGGTGACCAGTGCTGTGGAGATGAATCTGTGCTGCACTTTATATGCACATGCTCAGTGGTAACCAGTGCTGTGTAGATGAATCTGTGCTGCACTTTATGTACATGATCAGTGGTGACCAGTGCTGTGAAGATGAATCTGTGCTGCACTTTGTGCACATGCTCAGCGGTGACCAGTACTGTGGGGTCTGAGTTAGAAGTCAAGGAAGTTGAGGAGTTGGTGTTTTGGCTTACCGACTCCACAGCCCTGCAGTTTCTCAGATATCTCTAGATTTTGAGTTGCCTCTTTTTGTTGGAGGGGTAATTGCTGGCTGTATTTCTAATGGGTATTCCTTCAAGACTTTTTTTTTTTCATCATTTATTTTTCTGCCTTACATGCTGTGTATAAGACGTACAGAGAACATCGTATTTAAAGCCCACGTTTCCAGGAATTGTGATGAAGAAACGTGGCTTCTATTTATAGAGATGTCTGCTGATTGATAATGATGGAATAATCATTCTGCACATGTATTTTCCAGAATATGGCACGTAATTGTTGTGTTGAGTATCTGACTCTTGCTGCTGAACCTCCTAATTTAGGCCCTCATACTTTTCTTTTCTTCTTTCCTCTTATTATTTGTCTTTTGCATTAGTCATAGAATTATGCAAAGGAAAACCGTATAATGTGTCTGGTTCTAGGGCATTTGTGCAAAAGATACCCTGAAGATTAGATTGTAAGTTCTTCTGGACAAGGATTCATGCAAATGAATTTGTCCTATGATGTGCTGTATAAATATTAAATAACCACAGACATAAAGATGCTTTGGAAAGGCTCTGTCTACACTAGTGCCATGTCTTCAGCTCTTTAAATTATGCTAAGACTACCTATTTATGTGCACATGCTTAGTTAGGTCATATGGACTTTATGTATGCCTAGGTACGGCACTGTAGTCAAGGGCTATTGAAGCCCTTTTTTTTAAATGACTAAGCAGAGACTGCTCATATTGCTGTCCACTATCTCTGTCTGATCTAATACTGGAGATATCAGGGATGCTGAGGTAAGAAGAGGCTGCTCACACTGCTGTCCACTATGTCTGTATGATCTAGTACTGGAGATATCAGGGATGCTGAGTTAAGAGGCTGCTCACACTGCTGTCCACTATGTCTGTATGATCTAGTACTGGAGATATCAGGGATGCTGAGGTAAGAAGAGGCTGCCCACACTGCTGTCCATTATGTCTGTATGATCTAGTACTGGAGATATCAGGGATGCTGAGGTAAGAGGAGACTGCTCACACTGCTGTCCACTATGTCTGTATGATCTAATACTGGAGATATCAGAAGTCCTGATGTCATGATCCTGGTTGGTGTTTGCTTCTTGCTTCTTTTCCCCACCTGGTCATAGAGGAGTTAACTTGTCCTGCCTCTCTTTGGTTCTTAGGTGGCTATTTATTGGTACTATTTAGGTAGCCTTTGTCAGTGATAGTTCATGCTTTCAGGCTAGAGCAGCTGATCCTTATACCCTAGTGATCCTTCTGCCTCTGATTACCCGTGTGTGTGTCTGACCTGTTCCCTATCCCTAACTATCCCCTATCCCTGAGTGTACATTTGGCGATTTCCCTACAGTTTATGACTCGGCTTAAACTCTGAACTCCACCTCCAATTTTTCTGTCTTTGGTACTGCATTCCCCGACTGGCTTTTGACCCTTTGGCTTGTACCTTGACTCCTCTTTCCGTCTCATGTTTTGGATACCGCGCTCCCATCTGGCTATGACTTTTGGCTCGTCTCTGACCTTGTGCTTTGCTGTGACCTCTATTACTTAATTTCCTTGTTTATTGCTGACTTTGGCCTGTCTGACTATTCTGCCGCCTCCTGGTGGAGGTTTGCACTTCTGCACCTAAGTACTACACAGTAAGTGCAACCCTTTGGCTATGTGCACACCTTCAGGAAAGTTTGCAGAATTTTCCTGAGCAAATCCGGACTACTTACACAGGAAATCCGCACACATATTTTTAAAGTTTTTATTGCATTTTTTGCACCTTTTTTTTTTGCGGATTTTTTACATTTTTTCCCATTTTTTCCACGAAAAAGAACGCAGCATGTTCATAAATTTTGTGGAAAATCTGCGATGCAAAAATTTACCGGCAAATCCGCAGATTTTCCGCAAAATTTATGAACATGCTGCGTTCTTTTCGTGGAAAAAATCACAGCATGGGCACAAAAATTGATGGGATGCTTAATGAAAGCTTTTTTTTTTTTAGCGGTTTTGCAGCGGAAAACCACCAAAAAAATGCAAAAAATCCGGAACGTGTGCACAAAGCCTTTTTCCTGTAACATCGCCCACTGGTGGTGGCTGAGCGCAACTGCTCAACAGTTGCTTTACTCATGAGTTGAGAAGAGGCTGCTCACACTGCTGTCCACTATGTCTTTCTGATGTAATACTGGAGATACCAGAAGTCCTGAGGTGAGAAGAGGCTGCTCACACTGCTGTCCACCTGATCAAATACTGTAAATACAAGGGGTGCTTGGACAAGAAGAATCTGGTCACACTGCTGTCCACCCTGTCTTTCTGATGTAATACTGGAGATACAATGGGTGCTGCGTTAACAGAAGGCCGCTCAAACACTGGTGTTCACCCTGTGTATCTGATCTAATATTGGAGTTACCAGGGCTGCTTAGATAAGAGATGTCTCATACTGCTGTCCACTCTAATTTTGTAGAAAAAAAGCAGATCACAGACAAGGCACCAAACTAAAGTCATTTCAAATGGCAACTTTCTGTCTTTAAGAAACACTAAAAGAAATCAAGAACAAAAAATGTGGTAACATAGTAACATAGTTAGTAAGGCCGAAAAAAGACATTTGTCCATCCAGTTCAGCCTATATTCCATCATAATAAATCCCCAGATCTACGTCCTTCTACAGAACCTAATAATTGTATGATACAATATTGTTCTGCTCCAGGAAGACATCCAGGCCTCTCTTGAACCCCTCGACTGAGTTCGCCATCACCACCTCCTCAGGCAAGCAATTCCAGATTCTCACTGCCCTAACAGTAAAGAATCCTCTTCTATGTTGGTGGAAAAACCTTCTCTCCTTCAGACGCAAAGAATGCCCCCTTGTGCCCGTCACCTTCCTTGGTATAAACAGATCCTCAGCGAGATATTTGTATTGTCCCCTTATATACTTATACATGGTTATTAGATCGCCCCTCAGTCGTCTTTTTTCTAGACTAAATAATCCTAATTTCGCTAATCTATCTGGGTATTGTAGTTCTCCCATCCCCTTTATTAATTTTGTTGCCCTCCTTTGTACTCTCTCTAGTTCCATTATATCCTTCCTGAGCACCGGTGCTCAAAACTGGACACAGTACTCCATGTGCGGTCTAACTAGGGATTTGTACAGAGGCAGTATAATGCTCTCATCATGTGTATCCAGACCTCTTTTAATGCACCCCATGATCCTGTTTGCCTTGGCAGCTGCTGCCTGGCACTGGCTGCTCCAGGTAAGTTTATCATTAACTAGGATCCCCAAGTCCTTCTCCCTGTCAGATTTACCCAGTGGTTTCCCATTCAGTGTGTAATGGTGATATTGATTCCTTCTTCCCATGTGTATAACCTTACATTTATCATTGTTAAACCTCATCTGCCACCTTTCAGCCCAAGTTTCCAACTTATCCAGATCCATCTGTAGCAGAATACTATCTTCTCTTGTATTAACTGCTTTACATAGTTTTGTATCATCTGCAAATATCGATATTTTACTGTGTAAACCTTCTACCAGATCATTAATAAATATGTTGAAGAGAACAGGTCCCAATACCGACCCCTGCAGTACCCCACTGGTGACAGCAACCCAGTTAGAAACTATACCATTTATAACCACCCTCTGGTTTCTATCACTAAGCCAGTTACTAACCCATTTACACACATTTTCCCCCAGGCCAAGCATTCTCATTTTGTGAACCAACCTCTTGTGCGGCACGGTATCAAACGCTTTGGAAAAATCGAGATATACCACGTCCAATGACTCACCGTGGTCCAGCCTATAGCTTACCTCTTCATAAAAACTGATTAGATTGGTTTGACAGGAGCGATTTCTCATAAACCCATGCTGATATGGAGTTAAACAGTTATTCTCATTGAGATAATCCAGAATAACATCCCTCAGAAACCCTTCAAATATTTTACCAACAATAGAGGTTAGACTTACTGGCCTATAATTTCCAGGTTCACTTTTAGAGCCCTTTTTGAATATTGGCACCACATTTGCTATGCGCCAATCCTGCGGAACAGACCCTGTCGCTATAGAGTCCCTAAAAATAAGAAATAATGGTTTATCTATTACATTACTTAAGGTACCTTCACACTAAACGATATCACTAGCAATCCGTGACGTTGCAGCGTCCTCGCTAGCGATATCGTTTAGTTTGACACACAGCAGCGATCAGAATCCTGCTGTGATGTCGTTGGTCGGGGCTAGAGGGCCAGACCTTTCTTCGGTCGCTGGCTCTCCCGCTGACATCGCTGAATCGGCGTGTGTGACACCGATTCAGCGATGTCTTCGCTGGTAACCAGGGTAAACATCGGGTTACTAAGCGCAGGGCCGCGCTTAGTAACCCGATGTTTACCCTGGTTACCATCCTAAAAGTAAAAAAAACAAACGCTACATACTTACCTACCGCTGTCTGTCCTCGGCGCTCTGCTTCTCTGCTCTGGCTGTGAGCACAGCGGCCGGAAAGCAGAGCGGTGACGTCACCACTCTGCTTTCCGGCTGCCCGGCGCTCACAGCCAGAGCAGAGAAGCAAAGCGCCGGGGACAGACAGCGGTAGGTAAGTATGAAGCGTTTGTTTTTTTTACTTTTAGGATGGTAACCAGGGTAAACATCGGGTTACTAAGCGCGGCCCTGCGCTTAGTAACCCGATGTTTACCCTGGTTACCGACATCGTTGGTCGCTGGAGAGAGGTCTGTGTGACAGCTCTCCAGCGACCAAGCAGCGACGCTGCAGCGATCCGGATCGTTGTCTGGATCGCTGCAGCGTCGTTTAGTGTGAAGGTACCTTTAGTTCTCTTAGTACTCGTGGGTGTATGCCATCCGGACCCGGAGATTTATCTATTTTAATCTTATTTAGCCGGTTTCGCACCTCTTCTTCGGTTAGATTGGTGACCCTTAATATAGGGTTTTCATTGTTTCTTGGGATTTCACCTAGCATTTCATTTTCCACTGTGAATACCGTGGAGAAGAAGGTGTTTAATATGTTAGCTTTTTCCTCGTCATCTACAACCATTCTTTCCTCACTATTTTTTAAGGGGCCTACATTTTCAGTTTTTATTCTTTTACTATTGATATAGTTGAAGAACAGTTTGGGATTAGTTTTACTCTCCTTAGCAATGTGCTTCTCTATTTCCTTTTTGGCAGCTTTAATTAGTTTTTTAGATAAAGTATTTTTCTCCCTATAGTTTTTTAGAGCTTCAATGGTGCCATCCTGCTTTAGTAGTGCAAATGCTTTCTTTTTACTGTTAATTGCCTGTCTTACTTCTTTGTTTAGCCACATTGGGTTTTTCCTATTTCTAGTCCTTTTATTCCCACAAGGTATAAACCGCTTACAGTGCCTATTTAGGATGTTCTTAAACATTTTCCATTTATTATCTGTATTCTTAATTCTGAGGATATTGTCCCAGTCTACCAGATTAAGGGCATCTCTAAACTGGTCAAACTTTGCCTTCCTAAAGTTCAGTGTTTTTATGACTCCCTGACAAGTTCCCCTAGTGAAAGACAGGTGAAACTCTACAATATTGTGGTCGCTATTTCCTAGCTGCCCGACCACCTACAGATTTGTTATTCTGTCAGGTCTATTAGATAGTATTAGGTCTAAAAGTGCTGCTCCTCTGGTTGGATTCTGCACCAATTGTGAAAGATAATTTTTCTTGGTTATTAGCAGAAACCTGTTGCCGTTATGGGTTTCACAGGTTTCTGTTTTCCAGTTAATATTCGGGTAGTTAGAGTCCCCCATAACCAGGACCTCATTATGGGTGGCAGCTTCATCTATCTGCTTTAGAAGTAGACTTTCCATGGTTTCCGTTATATTTGGGGGTTTGTAACAGACCCCAATGAGAATTTTGTTACCATTTTTCCCTCCATGAATTTCGACCCATATGGACTCGACATCCTCATTCCCTTCGCTAATATCCTCCCTTAAAGTGGACTTTAGACAAGACTTTACATAGAGACAAACCCCTCCTCCTCTCCGATTTTTACGATCCTTTCTAAACAGACTGTAACCCTGTAAGTTAACTGCCCAGTCATAGCTTTCATCTAACCATGTCTCGGTTATTCCCACTATGTCAAAGTTACCTGTAGATATTTCTGCTTCTAGTTCTTCCATCTTGTTTGTCAGGCTTCTGGCGTTTGCGAGCATGCAGTTTAGAGGATTTTGTTTTGTTCCAATCTCCTCGCTGTGGATTGTTTTAGAAATGTTCTTACCTCCCATCTGAGTATGTTTTCCTGGGTCTTCTTTGTTCAAGTCTAATGTTTTTCTTCCGTCCCCTCTTCTTCTAGTTTAACGCCCTCCTGATGAGTGTAGCGAGTCTTCTGGCGAATGTGTGTTTCCCAAGTTTGTTGAGGTGTAGTCCGTCTCTGGCAAGGAGTCCATCGTACAAGTAGTCAGTAATGGTTACTTTTTTTAACCAAGCATAGGGAAAAAATTATGGAATCACTCAATTCTGAGGAAAAAATAATAGAATCACTCAATTCTGAGGAAAAAATTATGGAATCATGAAAAACAAACAAAAAAAACACTGCAAAACATCACTAGTATTTTGTTGCACCACCTCTGGCTTTTCTAACAGCTTGCAGTCTCTGAGGCATGGACTTAATGAGTGTCACACAGGACTCTTCATCAATCTGGCTCCAACTTAATCTGATTGCTGTTGCCAGATCAGCTTTGCAGGTTGGAGCCTGGTCATGGACCATTTTCTTCAACTTCCACCAAAGATTGTCAGTTGGATTGAGATCCGGACTATTTGCAGGCCATGACATAGACCTTATGTGTCTTTTTTCAAGGAATGTTTGCACAGGTTTTGCTATATGGCAGGATGCATTATCATCTTGAAAAATTATTTCATCATCCCCAAACATCCTTTCAATTGATGGGATAAAAAAAAGTGTCCAAACTATCAACATAAACTTGTGCATTTATTGAAGATGTAATGACAGCCATCTCCCCGGTGCCTTTACTTGACATGCAGCCCCATATCATCAGTGACTGTGGAAATTTGCATGTTCTCTTAAGGCAGTCATCTTTATAAATCTCATTGGAATGGCACCAAACAAAAGTACAAGCATCATCACCTTGCCCAATGCAGATTGCTTTTCTTTAGCCCATTGTAACCTTGTTTTTTTTCTGTTTAGGTGTTAATGATGGCTTTCGTTTAGCATTTCTGTATGTAAATCCCATTTCCTTTAGGCGGTTTCTTACAGTTAGGTCACAGACGTTGACTCCAGTTTCCACCCATTAATTCCTCATTTGTTTCGCTGTGCATTTCCTGTTTTGGAGACCTATTGCTTTAAGTTTCCGGTCTTGACGCTTTGATGTCTTCTTTGGTCTAAAAGTATGTTTGCCTTTAACAACCTTCCCATGTTGTTTGTATTTGGTCCAGATTTTAGACACAGCTGATGGTGAACAACCAACATCTTTTGCAACATTGCATGATGATTTACCCTCTTTTAAGAGTTTTATAATCCTCTCCTTTGTTTCAATTGACATCTCTCCTGTTGGAGCCATGATTCATGTCAGCCCACTTGGTGCAACAGCTCCAGGTGTGATCACTCCTTTTTAGATGCAGACTAACGAGCACAATTGGCGTGCGCTAGCGATGTGCCATCATTGAGTGACGTACCCGAGACACGGGCTGCAGCGTTTCCGGGTCCGTCACTGCTAGCGCAGATGGAGCCTAGCAGATGCTCCATCTGCGCTAGCGCAGTGCCAAAGTCGGCACTTGCGTTAGTGCAGTCCGTTTAACGGATTTGTTGAACGGACTGCACAACGCAAGTGTGAACCTAGCCTTAGTATTAGGGCTAGAATTAGGGTTAGAACTAGGGTTAGGGTTACAATTAGGCTATGTGCACATGGTGCGGATTTGGCTGCGGATCCGCAGCGGATTCGCCGCTGCGGCTTCGCAGCAGTCTTCCATCAGGTTTACAGTACCACGTAAACCTATGGAAAACCAAATCCGCTGTGCCCATGGTGCGGAAAATACAGCGCGGAAACGCTGTGTTGTATTTTCCGCAGCATGTAAATTCTTTGTGCAGATTCCGCAGCGTTTTACACCTGTTCCTCAATAGGAATACGCAAGTGAAAGCCGCACAAAAAACACTGGAAATCCGCAGGTAAAACGCAATGCCTTTTACCTGCGGACTTTTCAAAAATGGTGCGGAAAAATCTCACACGAATCCGCAACGTGGGCACATAGCCTTAGGGTTAGGGTTGGAATTAGAGTTAGGGTTGGAATTAGGGCTAGGGTTGGAAATAGGGTTAAGATTAGACTGTGGTTAGGGTTGTGGTTAGGGTTGGGGTTAGGGTTGGAATTAGGGTTAGGGTTGGGATTAGGGTTACGGTTAGGGTTGGGATTAGGGTTAGGGTTGTGTTGGGGTTAGGGTTGTGATTAGGGTTATGGCTACAGTTGGGATTAGGATTAGGGGTTAGTGTTGGATTTAGAATTGAGGGGTTTCCACTGTTTAGGCACATCAGGGGTCTCCAAACGCAACATGGCGCCACCATTGATTCCAGCCAATCTTGAATTCAAAAAGTCAAATGGTGCTCCCTCCCTTCCGAGCCCTGATGTGCGCCCAAACAGTGGTTTACCCCCACATATGGGGTACCAGCATACTCAGGACAAACTGCGCAACAATTATTGGGGTCCAATTTCTCCTGTTAACCTTGTGAAAATAAAAAATT
Source organism: Ranitomeya imitator (assembly GCF_032444005.1). Classification (NCBI taxonomy): domain Eukaryota; kingdom Metazoa; phylum Chordata; class Amphibia; order Anura; family Dendrobatidae; genus Ranitomeya; species Ranitomeya imitator. Next base: position 515,778,369 of record NC_091285.1, read on the forward strand.
GCTTGCTAAAACATCATTTTTGAGGAAAGAAAAATGATTTTTTATTTTCACGGCTCTGCGTTGTAAACGTCTGTGAAGCACTTGGGGGTTCAAAGTGCTCACCACATATCTAGATAAGTTCCTTGGGGGGTCTAGTTTCCAAAATGGGGTCACGTGTGGGGGGTTTCTACTGTTTAGGCACATCAGGGGCTCTGCAAACGCAACGTGACGCCCGCTGACCATTCCATCAAAGTCTGCATTTCAAAAGTCACTACTCCCTTCTGAGCCCCGACGCGTGCCCAAACAGTGGTTTACCCCCACATATGGGGTATCAGTGTGCTCAGGACAAACTGGGCAACAACTATTGGGGTCCAATGTCTCCTGTTACCCTTGTGAAAATAAAAGATTCCTTGCTAAAACATATTTTTTGAGGAAAGAAAAATGATTTTTTTTATTTTCACGGCTCTGCGTTATAAACTTCTGTGAAGCACTTGAGGGTTTTAAGTGGTCACCGCACATTTAGATTAGTTCCATAGGAGGTCTAGTTTCCAAAATGGGGTCACATGTGGTGGAGCTCCAATGTTTAGGCACACAGGGGCTCTCCAAACGCGACATGGTGTCCGCTAACGATTGGAGCAAATTTTTCATTTAAAAGTCAAATGGTGCTCCTTCCCTTCCGAGCCTTGCCGTGTGCACATACAGTGGTTTGTGACCACATATGAGGTATCGGTGTACTCAGGAGAAATTGCCCAACACATTTTAGGATCCATTTTATCCTGTTGCCCATGTATAAATGAAAAAATTGAGGCTAAAAGAAATTTTTTGTGAAAAAGAGTACTTTTTCATTTTTACGGATCAATTTGTGAAGCACCTGGGGGTTCAAAGTGCTCACTATGCATCTAGATAAGCTCCTTGGGGGGTCTAGTTTCCAAAATGGGGTCATTTGTGGGGGAGCTCCAATATTTAGGCACACAGGGGCTCTCCAAACGCAACATGGTGTCCACTAAAGATTGGAGCCAATTTTTCATTGAAAAAGTCAAATGGCGCTCCTTCCCTTCCGAGCCCTGTCGTGCGCCCAAACAGTGGTTCCCCCCCCACATATGGGGTATCGGCGTACTCAGGACAAATTGTACAATATGTTTTTGGGTCCAGATTCCCTTTTTGCCTTTGGGAAAATAAAAAAATTGTCGCTAAAACATCATTTTTGTGACTAAAAAGTTAAATGTTCATTTTTTCCTTCCATGTTGCTTCTGCTGCTGTGAAGCACCTGAAGGGTTAATACATTTCTTGAATGTGGTTTTGAGTACCTTGAGGGGTGCAGTTTTTAGAATGGTGTCACTTTTGGGTATTTTCAGCCATATAGACCCCTCAAACTGACTTCAAATGTGAGGTGGTCCCTAAAAAAAATGGTTTTGTAAATTTCGTTGTAAGGCTGCCGTCACACTAGCAGTATTTGGTCAGTATTTTACATCAGTATTTGTAGCCAACTGAACTGTCTAAGCAAAGTGAATGTGATTTCTTGAAAACTGCGCTTCCTGTGGTGAAAATATACCGGTGAACTGTGCAGTTTTGGTCTTTTTTTCTCTCTTGACTTCTATGTGGAGCCTAAAAACAGATTTAAAAAACTGCAGTTCCTTTTTAAAGAGCAGAATCAAAGCTTTTCTGTACTATAAAAAACGCAGCTTTACATCTGCATCAAATAAGTTGGAAAAGGCATAAAAATGCAGCAATATTCAGAGGAGATAGTTATTGTGTAGTTTGGTGCGGTCACCTACAGACAACCAGGGTCGCCATCAGGGCACTGCACTGACTGGCTTATGGGGCCCGGTGGGCAGAGGGGGCCCGCATCGGGCCCCGTCTCATCTGCTCACCGGGCCCCTACCAGCAAGCTAAACCGGGCCCTTAGCGGCGCTGCGGCAACACTATTGACGTGCGGGTGCGGGCCCGCAAGTCAATAGTTAAGTCGCCAGCCAATCGGAGGCTGGCAGCTGACGTCAGCCGCAGTGCGCACGTTGCCGACGTCTGACGTCAGTGCCAGTTGCCGGCAAGTGCGCGCTTCAGCTGAGTGGAGGGAGCTTAGCCTTCGCCGCAGGAGCGCAGTCAGGTAAGAACTTTTTTTTCATTATTGAGTGCGGCGATCCGGGAGGCCCGGGGCAGAATGCTGGACACACTGGGGGTAGAATGCTGGACACACTGGGGGTAGAATGCTGGAGACACTGGGGCAGAATGCTGGACACACTGGGGGTAGAATGCTTGAGTACTAGGGGCAGAATGCTGGACACACTGGGGCAGAATGCTGGACACACTGGGGCAGAATGCTGGACACACTGGGGGTAGAATGCTGGACACACTGGGGGTAGAATGCTGGACACACTGGGGGTAGAATGCTGGACACACTGGGGGTAGAATGCTGGACACACTGGGGCAGAATGCTGGACACACTGGGGCAGAATGCTGGACACTGGGGCAGAATGCTGGACACACTGGGGCAGAATGCTGGACACACTGGGGCAGAATGCTGGACACACTGGGGGCAGAATGCTGGACACACTGGGGCAGAATGCTGGACACACTGGGGCAGAATGCTGGACACACTGGGGCAGAATGCTGGACACACTGGGGCAGAATGCTGGACACACTGGGGCAGAATGCTGGACACACTGGGGCAGAATGCTGGACACACTGGGGCAGAATGCTGGACACACTGGGGCAGAATGCTGGACACACTGGGGCAGAATGCTGGACACACTGGGGCAGAATGCTGGACACACTGGGGAAGAATGCTGGACACACTGGGGCAGAATGCTGGACACACTGGGGCAGAATGCTGGACACACTGGGGCAGAATGCTGGACACACTGGGGCAGAATGCTGGACACACTGGGGCAGAATGCTGGACACACTGGGGCAGAATGCTGGACACACTGGGGCAGAATGCTGGACACACTGGGGCAGAATGCTGGACACACTGGGGCAGAATGCTGGACACACTGGGGCAGAATGCTGGACACACTGGGGCAGAATGCTGGACACACTGGGGCAGAATGCTGGACACACTGGGGCAGAATGCTGGACACACTGGGGCAGAATGCTGGACACACTGGGGCAGAATGCTGGACACACTGGGGCAGAATGCTGGACACACTGGGGCAGAATGCTGGACACACTGGGGCAGAATGCTGGACACACTGGGGCAGAATGCTGGACACACTGGGGCAGAATGCTGGACACACTGGGGCAGAATGCTGGACACACTGGGGCAGAATGCTGGACACACTGGGGCAGAATGCTGGACACACTGGGGCAGAATGCTGGACACACTGGGGCAGAATGCTGGACACACTGGGGCAGAATGCTGGACACACTGGGGCAGAATGCTGGACACACTGGGGCAGAATGCTGGACACACTGGGGCAGAATGCTGGACACACTGGGGCAGAATGCTGGACACACTGGGGCAGAATGCTGGACACACTGGGGCAGAATGCTGGACACACTGGGGCAGAATGCTGGACACACTGGGGCAGAATGCTGGACACACTGGGGCAGAATGCTGGACACACTGGGGCAGAATGCTGGACACACTGGGGCAGAATGCTGGACACACTGGGGCAGAATGCTGGACACACTGGGGCAGAATGCTGGACACACTGGGGCAGAATGCTGGACACACTGGGGCAGAATGCTGGACACACTGGGGCAGAATGCTGGACACACTGGGGCAGAATGCTGGACACACTGGGGCAGAATGCTGGACACACTGGGGCAGAATGCTGGACACACTGGGGCAGAATGCTGGACACACTGGGGCAGAATGCTGGACACACTGGGGCAGAATGCTGGACACACTGGGGCAGAATGCTGGACACACTGGGGCAGAATGCTGGACACACTGGGGCAGAATGCTGGACACACTGGGGCAGAATGCTGGACACACTGGGGCAGAATGCTGGACACACTGGGGCAGAATGCTGGACACACTGGGGCAGAATGCTGGACACACTGGGGCAGAATGCTGGACACACTGGGGCAGAATGCTGGACACACTGGGGCAGAATGCTGGACACACTGGGGCAGAATGCTGGACACACTGGGGCAGAATGCTGGACACACTGGGGCAGAATGCTGGACACACTGGGGCAGAATGCTGGACACACTGGGGCAGAATGCTGGACACACTGGGGCAGAATGCTGGACACACTGGGGCAGAATGCTGGACACACTGGGGCAGAATGCTGGACACACTGGGGGCAGAATGCTGGACACACTGGGGGCAGGACTGGAGACAGGTGGGGCAAGAATGGAGACACGGGGCAGAATGAAAGACATGGGGGCAGGATTGAATCATGGGGCAGGATGGATACAATGGAGACAGATGGGGCAGGATGGGGAGATCATATGGGGCAGAATGGATACTCATGAGGGCAGGATGGGAGAACATATGGCTGGAGCCAGGAATGAGACACACGGGGCCAGTATGGGGGATATTATTACCATAGGGGCTAATTAAGGGATATTACTGCAGTCATGTATTTATTTTATTTTTTGAGGATACTGTTTTAAATGGGGAAGGGGGCGGTCCTGTTACTGTGTAGATTGATACAATGTCACCTTTTTTTCTTCATGTGTAATGTAGAAGTTGGGAAAAATTAAAGGGACTCTGTCACCTGAATTTGGCGGGTTCTGTTTACGTGTTTACGGTCCGATGGGCGGTGTTTTCTCTCATTTCATGCACCCCTTCCTTTCCTGCTGGCCACAATATGGTCTTGAATTTGATTCGGTTTACTCCGTTGCAAAGCCGAAAAGCATTAGTACGCATGCGCCGGCACACTATGTACTGGAAGTATTTCGCTGTGTTCCGGGACATAGTGCGCCATCGCATGCGCACTAATGATCATTTGCATAATAATTTGGAACACAGTGTAATGATCACTGTATTACCTGTACACAGACATTGTATACTAAGTAAAGATCTCCTGTGTATAATGGCACTGTTGATATTAGTATTGTGTTTTTTTTTATTACTGATCAGTATTGTAGTTTTCAGTCACTATGTGGTGGTAATATGTGGTCTGGACCTGGTGTTGCGGTATTTGTCCCTTGAATGTGGTATTTGGTCACTTTGTGGTGGTAATATGTGGTCTGGTCATGGTGTGGTGGTATTTCTTCCCTGTATTTGATATTATTCGATCACTGTGGTGGTAATAGGGTGTCTGATCATGGTGTAGCGGTATTTGTTCTTCATATGTGATATTATTCGGTCACTAGTGGTAATATGTGGTCTGGACATGGTGCGGCGGTATTTGTTCTTTGTGTGTGATATTATTCGGTCACTGGTGGTAATATGTGGTCTGATCATGGTGTAGCGGTATTTGTTCTTTGTATGTGATATTATTCAATCACTGTGGTTGTAATATGTGGTCTGGACATGGTGCGGTGGTATTTGTTCGTTGTATGTGATATTATTGGTTATTTTAAAAATTGAAAAATAAATAAATATACCTAAATTGTATTGCATATTTTAACAAATATTTAGTAGGTTACAGTAGAGTAGGGCACGGCCAAAAGTATGTACCGTGTTATGGTGGTGGCTTAAAAAATCTTTTGGCCAAATCAAAAGCTGCCGGCTATATGTGTGATCTGGTGATGGGAACTGTTAATGTTTGATAGGTGAGAAATTGAGTTTTTCCAAGAGAGAGCGGGGGTACTGTGGACAGTTCAAGGGGTGGAGGCAGGGCTGGGGTGGAGCCTGAGCGGAGTCTCAAGGGGGCCCCGAACATTTTGCCAGTATGGGGCCCCGAAATTTGCAGACAACAAACACAGGATTTCTGCTACTTGTGAACACGACCTTACAGACACAAAAAGCCAGATGACGTCTGGTGAAGCTACATAAAGATGAGAACGTACCGGCGGCTCTGAGTGTGAATGAATGACCAAAAAAGGATGCACAGATGACGTCTCGCTGCCCTGGCTAATCAAAATCCGAACCTGGGAAGCCAGATAAAAGATTTGTGGCCTCCCATCCAGCCACCAGGTAGCACTGACCTGCACTGGAATCCAGAGAATCGATCCGCTCATGTCTAGTCCCAACTGTCCCAGATACAACCGACAGTCTCAGATTTGGGTCTACACCCTGAAGTCTCGGGCATTTGCTGAATGTCCCTCATTGCCACCGCTCTCTGACGTCTCCTCCTGCCAAGGAAGAAAGAAATGGTAAATCCGCTAGGATTTGGGTGTGACCAGTGGCGTAGCTAAAATTTACCACAACACATAATTTTTCCCTCTTTCTATTCTTAAAAAGTTGGGAGGTATACCTTTCACATTTCCAAGATCTGCTTGAAGTTTGCGTGTTCTTCCAATGTTAGATTCCTCCAATTTTGATCCCCGGTGGGAATATAGGCCGTATGTAAGTGATGACGATTTCTGTGTTGGACCTATGTCAGCTACAGAATAATTATATTGGCTACAATGTCTGATAGGAAGGATGCCTTTGACACGTATTGGCTTTGTCAAAGATCCAATATCTTTAGTGCCAGAGATACCACTGCAAACAAAGCCCCACAATCCTAAACACTGGTGTAACAGAGTGTTAGCCATAATTGTGAGCTTCGTTACTTTCTTCTTTCAGAGGACATATATAGAACAGTTTTATTTTTTCTTTCAGGGAAAGCTCCATCCAGCATCTATTCAGGCAGTAGTTTAATTTAGCTTGTAGCTCGGCTAAACAATAAAGCCGAAGAATCAGTGGTATGTAATTACTGACTATTGTTTCACTCACTCCTCCAACGTTGTGCATTACCACTAAACAACAGTAATGAGGTTTATTATTGTAATTCAGTTTCTGTTCCTTTCATTATTCTCTTTATATACAGTAAAAATGCATTCTGGATGCATTTGAACGATAAAAAAATATATATTTCATTGTGAAAGCACAACTGGCTTTTAAAGGGAAGCTGTCAGCAGATTTGATCCTGCAAGACTGGTCTTAAAGCATTAAAGGGGTTTTTCACAAGGCATTTAATGAGTTTTCCTACTTGTCTTTAAAACTTCACAGTGGGAAGCCATGCTAATAGAATGAAAAGAAATGCCATACCATTCTTGCATACAAAATGTTACCTCTGTTCCAGCTCTGACAGACTTCGCTGGCCTGGAAAAGACAGTGTCACAACCATCAATAAGGTGACCGCTGATTGGCTGCAGGATCAGATGACTTTGTAGTCTGGATGTCAACTCTTCCGATCCGGAGGAGACAGTTTAAAGTCATCAGAATTTAGCTAAGTAAACTACGGGTATTGTCATATTGGCCCTTTTTTTTTTTTTATTGACAAAATGATACCTCGTTTGAAAAAAAATCCGTCTTGTGGTTTTTATATAATCTGTGTTTGCAGTTTTGAGTTAATCAGATGTTTTCCGTGGTGGTCTGTGGGCAGGTCTATTTTTGGTGATTTGGCCTCATCATCATCATTTTGGGCTTAAATGACAGGTCACTGAACCTTCAGTGATCTACCTCCTATTTTAAATACTGCACCTGCACGATTAATATTGTGGTCTTAAAAATTTTTTAAAAATTGTGCTTTAAAATTGCCTCAGCGCGTGCGCAGTTACATTATCAGCAATCAATTACCTCAGTCTGCGCGTGCGCCAGCCATTGTGTTCCGGGGACCAGTGCAGGAGCATTGCTATTTTCGGCAGCGACGATTGCTTCTTGTGGAAAGAGGAAATTTCCTCTTCTTCCGCACTGGTGCTAGGAACATAGTGGACGGTGCATGTGCAGAGTGAGAGAATCGCTTGCTATTAGATGCTGCTGCTGCCGCAGGTGCCGTTTTATTGAAGCTAAATTAAAATTTATTTAAAGACCACAATATTAAATGCACAGGCGCAGTATTTAGAATAGGAGGCAGGTCACTGAAGATACAGTGACCTGTCAGTTAAGTCCAGAATGATGACCAGAGTACAAAAAAAAAGACCTGTCCACAGGCCCACCCCGGAGAACAAGCATCTCATTAACGCAAAACTGCAAACACAGATTAACCCCTTAATGACCGACAATACGTCTTTTAACTGACCTGAGATATTAGGGAATAGCCTCCCCATACAGGTGACAATCCAGCAGCTGTCGGCTGTACACTATAGCTGACAACTTGCTGTATCAGCCACGATCAGTGTTTGCACCGTCCAAATCTGTTTAACCCCTTAGATGCTGCTGTCAATAGTGACTACATCATATAAATGGTTAACAGAGTGTGGGGGGCTTCCTCTTTATCCCAGTTGGTGCCCTCAGATCATGATTGTGTGGTCCTGATGTTTGCCATGGCAATTCATGACCGAATAGCGGCCTTAGAGTCTGCCGGCTGTTGTAACCTGCTCAGAAGTTAGAGACATTTAGGTGGTAAAAATACACATTTTCATTTCTGTCATGCCACTTTGCATTAATTCCTGAAAAGCACCTGAAGGGCTAATAAACTACCTGACCTCAGTTTTCAATATGTCAGGGGGTGCTGTTTCTAAAATGGTATCACTTTGGGGGGGGTTACCAATATATGGGACCCCTAAAGGCACTTCAAAAATGGATAGGTCCTTAAAAAAATAAGTTTTGTAAATTTCCTTGAAAAAATGAAAAATTACTGCTGCATTTTTAAACCTCCCAAAATGCTAACAAGATAAAAGAACATTTTATAAATGGTGCTGATATAAAGCCAACATGTGGGAAATGTTATTTATTAATGTTTTGTTATGGTATGACTATCTGGATTAAAGGGATAATCATTCAAAGTTTGAAAATTGCTAATTTTTTTACATTTTTCTCAAATTTCTGATAATTTTTTTATAAATAAACACAAAACATATCAACCTAAATCTACCATAATCATAAAGTATAATGTGTCATGAAAAAACAATCTCAAAATCACTGGGATTTGTTGAAGTGTCCCAGAGTTATTACCACATAAATTGATACTGGTCAGATTTCAAAAATTTGGCTTAAACAAGAACCACAAAACGGATTTCATCAACCAAGGTATCATTTTAATCAGTGTAACGGTATCAACCTGACAAGGCTTGTAGTTTACTTAGGAAAATCCTGATAACCGGTTCTCTTTAAGCAGCATTGCTGTAATTGTGGATGGTATTGAGTGAACCTGCCCTACTCTCTCCTAGTGTTTCATCACCCATCCCCTGCAGACTGTGAGCCCTCGCGGGCAGGGTCCTCCCTCCTTATGTGCCCGTGTGCCTTATTTGCTCATGTTTAATGTATTTGTCTATATTTGCCCCGTATTCACATGTAAAGCACCATGGAATAAATGGCGCTATAAAAATGTATAATATTAATAATAAGGTATAGCTTCTTTATTATTTTTATAAGCATGGACTTTCAATGTAAAGTAGAGCAGAAAAAGCCTTTACAGGGAACCTGCCAGTTGATGCATGCTGCCTAAACCTTGGGCAGCATGTATCAGCCGCTGCCTATACTCTTACAGCCACGTACAGTGGGGATAATAAGTATTTGATATACTGCCGATTTGCAAGTTCTCGCACCTACAAAGAATGGAGAGGTCTGTAATTTTTATTGTAGGTACACTTCAACTGTGAAAGCAGCTTGGTGAGAAGGCAACAACTGATGGTTCAGTTATTAGAAAATGGAAAAAACACAAGAGGACTGCCAAGCTTCCTTGGTATGGTGCTCCATGCAAGATTTCGCCTTGTGGCGTAAGCATGATTCTGAGAAAGGTCCGGAATTGGCTCAGAACTGCAAGGGACGACCTGGTCAATGACCTGAAGAGAGCTGGGACCACAGTCTCTAACATTTCTGTTAATAACACAGTATGCCGTTGTGGATTAAAATTCTGCAGGGCACGCAATTGCATTACAGTTTATTTTTCCATTAAGATAGTTTGCATAGAAGTTGTAGAATTGTTGCAAAAGTGATCAGATTTGAATCAGCTAGAAAATGTCAGAGTAAATACAGCAGAACGTATTTCTGATAATTTCTTTGCATTATCTAACATTCTTTATTATCTATGTACTGTAAGGGTGTGAGTCCACGGTCCGGATTGTCGGTGCTTTGGACGGAGCAGAAAACCCGCACCGCCCCCTTCTGTACGCACGGTGATTCTGGATGTGTTAATTGCATACATCCGGAATCTCCGCACCCCATACATAGGACCCTGATATTTACCTTGCGGCGACGGAGCGTCTCTGCAAGGTAAACAGACATGCTGCGTTCTAAAAAGACGCGACGCATGTCTGTAAACGCTGGGCCGCCAGGTGCGTGTTCGCATGCATAGTGGAGACCGGATTTCATAAAATCCTCTCCACTATGCGGTAACATCTGGACGCTGCGGGTTGAGCACTGCGGTTGTATGCAGCCTTCAATCCGCAGCTAGATTTTCTCCCCTGTAGGCAACATTTTCTTCAACGTCAAAAATATCTCCTTACAGCGTACTTGTCATTTCAGGTAACTTTTTTAGAATATACACTGAAAGAGAACACCTCATATACAAATCAAAACACCCAAAATAAAGAAGGGAAATAGAATCCTCCACATACGCATATATACCGATAGAGAAACATTCGGAGGTAAAGTTTCCAATATAAACATCATTTATTAGTTAAAATAACAATACACAATTCATTGAATATAGTAATCAACATGAAAAAGAGTACATGTCAGACAGAATGAACCATCTGTAAATTGATGTCGGCAGAGAAAGAGATATAACGGGAACAGGACACCGTGGCAAAAATAGACCTAAGAAATCACACAGGATACTACATATATATTAAGCTCTAATCATAGTGCCCAGGCAGTCTATTGTAATAAGTACCAATAGATGGCACCAGAAGCGCCTATCAACGCAAGGTACTGCCGCAGGTGTTGCACTAAACCCATAAGCCTTTATAACCATAGACGTCCATTAAGTGGCATTAGAGCAACTATATGTGTATATTACCTGCGGTCATGTTAGCCCAAGTGTCCGACCCGCAATAGATCACCTCGACGCGCGTTTCACCACGCCTGTGGCTTCGTCAGGAGAACTTTTTTAGAATAAGCTGTCCTGTGTATGTTCTTGAGGAATAACACTATTTCTGGCCATTATACGACTTGTAGTCCGCATCTTTCACTCCTCTACAGGCTCTATCTCTGATTTTCAGTTCTCTCTGATCTGAAGAGTGGAGAGTAGTGGCAATGATGTCTCCTATACCTTACACACAGGAATTTCTGCTTCCTCTTTTGTTTAGGACATTTTCAGAAGTTGCATCAGCATGTGGGAATATTGCACGGCAGTACTGAGCTGTGTTACTGTGAATCTAGCTCTGGTAAAAGCTAAATCGCTCACTAACGTCAGCCTCTTGTCTTGTTCGACTGTATGTTTTCTTTCTCTGCTCCTCACTCGTACCACCTTCCCTCTAACCTGACAGCTCACTTGTCCTAGTTATAGTCCAACTTGATTTCACAAAGACGGATTTGCGCTCTTTTTCTGTATGGATAATCTGTTCAAAAGGCAGGGGAGCAAAGAATTCTCTCTTCAGTGGAGAAACAAGCAGAATTCTCTGATAATATCAATTACAAAGTTTCTTAAGTTTGCTTTTACCAGTGATTCATCTAAACTTCCTGATATTGGAGGTATATTTGCTCCCGGCCTATACAGTGGGATATCAGCAGTAAGTTCAACAGCACCATGAGAACATAGTGCGGCACAGCCAGGGACCCGTACTTTATTAAATGGGAAGGGGTTACACATGTGACACAAATTTATTATGGCTCAACTCTAACCTCATTGTGCGTCTTGGCATAATAGTGTGTCAGCATCAAGGTGCCCGTGTATGGTTCATGCCTGCGAGACGTATTAGTGGCCAAAAGTGTATTTATATCTGTGCACCCCATATATTGGTAGCCATTAAATATTTACATTCTCCCAAGTCTGTAGCTTCTCAGGGGGTTGTCTTCTTCCTGACAAATGGCCTCTCAGGCAGTAACTAATGTACAGTGTCTCTTGAGCCACATCTATCCACTGTAACAATAAAGCTTTAATGATCGGACTTATGTTTTGCCTTCCATGAAGGGTTAACTAAGTTGAAAAGATCATAAACATGACTGCCCTTCAGCCCAAATCAACACCATTTACTCAACGTGTTTTAGTAGGCTGTCCACACCGTGCCATCATACTGTACCCCACAAACAAGATTTTCTCTGCTTTGTATGGAGAATTTATATTTGGCTGGTGGCCATCTTTATAAGGTTGAATTCACACTAGAAACTCAAAGAAGATCCTGATGTATGCTTCAAATGTATCCATAAGACAATATCTATTCAATAGAAGACTAAAAACTGTTTTATTTTGGCTACAATTGTGGGGATATGTGCCAGGTTATCTGTGCTTTTACTCTTTAAATAATGGAGTCTGATATGCCATCCTATATACCGTAGATGCTTCCTGCAAAACTGTGTCAGATATGGATGGCATTACTGATCCTGCCAGTATGTACCTTCAATGTACACCCATAATGTTCAGGAAGATAAAGGGTATTCAGAGGGCACACAGTGCCATCAGATGGTATATAATGCCATAAGAGGGTGCACAGTGCCATCAGAGGGTACACAATGCTGTCAGAGGATATAAAGTGCCATCGTATAACCTCCAACGGCACTATATGCCCTCTGATGGCAGTATATACCCTTTGGTCGCACGATATACACTCCAGTGCCATCATAGGATATAAAGGGCCATTGTGTAAACTCCAATTGCACTATATGCCCTCTGATGGCAGTATATACCCTCTGGTCGCACGATATACACTCCAGTGCAATCATAGGGTATAAAGTGCCATCAGAGGGTATAAAGTGCCATCGTATAACCTCCAATGCCACTGGAGAGTATATAGTGCGACCAGAGGGTATATAGTGCCATTGGAGGGTATACGATGGCACTATATACCCTCTGATGGTGGCATTATGTACCCTCTGATGGCACTGGAGAGCATATAGTGCGACCAGAGGGTATAGAGTGCCATCAGAGGGTATATAGTGCCTTGGAGGTTATACAATGGCACTTTATACCCTCTGATGGCACTGGAGGGTACACAGTGCCATTGGAGGACTGTAGAGATCCGGCCACGATGTTCGGACTTATTTTACTCGTGTGTGTGTGTGTGTGTGTGTGTGTGTGTGTGTGTGTGTGTGTGTGTGTGTGTGTGTGTGAACTTCATGATGAGATGTGCACTGATGTCCTCTCTGTTGCTGTCACCTGGAAATGCCTGTCACATCTATGAGGTGAATGAAGAGTTAATGCCACTGCACAGCAGCGTTTTTGTTAATCATGTGTTTAACAGCGCTTGATTTTCTTAACTACTAATATTACATGTAAATGAACTGATATGCATAGGCGGCTCACTATTTATGCCCCTGGAGGAGCAGATGTTGGTAAATCAAGTAAAATCTCCATAACTGCACACTTTCATTATCTTCTAGTTTGCCCCCAGTGCCGATACTGTCATTAACACTTTCAGTGCAGCATCCATTCCCCAGCACTTGGAGCGGACGTGTTGTAAGCAGCACTGGTTCTCTATCTGTGGTGATTCAGCTTTTTCTCTTATACAACAGTTCTCTTTTTTCCTTATATTGTCCTCTACTTTTCCTTTACAAGTCGAAATCTGAACTTGGGAATGAAATTCTTTCTATACTCCCTCCCTGGCATTCATAGATTCATAGTGGAGAGGAGTGAAGACCTGTCATGTCAGTCAGTACACCGCTGCAGCCTGTCCTCGTTCTGCTGACCGTGCCAGGAGGAGCAGCCGTAGGAGATTTGCTTCCTGCACTTTCTCTCACCTATGTTCCAAACTGGTGTTGTATGTGCTTGGCATCGGCAGTCCCCTAATATAAATGAAGGCCTAATCTTCAGATGTTAAAGGTGTTGTCCAGGACTTATTGATGACCTTTCCGTTGGATATGCCTTCCATATCAGATCAGTAGGTTTCAGACAACTGGCACCCGTACGATCAGCTGATATCAACTCTGACAGAATAAGCAATGCATGGAGCGTAATGCCGCAGTGCTGTACTCTGTTTAGTGGCAGCTGTGGCGTTTTCCCAATACAAAGTTGGTGTCCTTAAGATTCCTATAACGCCACCATTCCTATAACCGTTCACACATTCAGTATTTGGTGAGTTTTTTTCCTCAGTATTTGTAGCCAAAACCAGGAGAGGAACAGTCAGAGGAAAGGTATAATAGAAACATATACACCACTTCTGCATTTATCACCCACTCCTGGTTTTGGCTTACAAATACTGAGGTAAAAAACTCACCAAATACTGAACATGTGAATGTGGCCTAACTGTGCTTCTTGGAAGCGACTCACCACTCAGTCTCTCAACTCTGAAACAAAAAATGGATTCTGATCCTATTCTGGCGCTATTTTTCCTTTGATTTGTTTGGGGGCCTGGAAAGGGCCTTTTCTGGCTGAAACGTCAACCTACCTTGTTTGTAATCTTTTAATGATGAAGCAGTACAGGAAGACTTACTAAGGCTACTTTCACACTAGCGTTTTCTGCAATCCGTCACAATGCGTCGTTTTGCAGAAAAAACGCATCCTGCAAAAGTGCTTGCAGGATGCGTTTTTTCCCCCATAGACTTGTATTGACGACGCATTTGCGACGGATTGCCACACGTCGCATCCGTCGTGCTTCTGCGGACCGTCGGGAGCAAAAAACGCTACATGTAACGTTTTTTGCTCCTGACGGACCGCTTTTTCCGACCACTCATGCGCGGCCGGAACTCCGCCCCCACCTCCCCGCACCTTACAATGGGGCAGCGGATGCGCCGGAGAAATGCATCTGCTGCCTCCATTGTGCAATGCGCTAAACGCTAGCGTCGGAATCTCTCCCCGACGCATTGCGACGGGGAGATTCCGACGCTAGTGTGAAAGTAGCCTTAGAAATTTCTTGTGTCTTGGAAGTCCATTTTTTGTTTGTGCTGAGTACTGCAGTTTTTATCTCCCATTCACTTACATAGGAGATAATGAGCCATACTCCACAATGAATGGAGTTACCATGTTACCTGCTGCTCGAGCCAGACCCCCCCTTCCCCGACAACCTCATATTGAGCCTATAGGTAGATCAATATGTTAGGGTACCGTCACACTATACGATTTACCTACGATCACGACCAGCGATATGACCTGGCCGTGATCATAGGTAAATCGTAGTGTGGTCGCTGGGGAGCTGTCACACAGACAGCTCTCCAGCGACCAACGATGCCGAGGTCCCCGGGTAACCAGGGTAAACATCGAGTTACTAAGCGCAGGACCGCGCTTAGTAACCCGATGTTTACCCTGGTTACCAGCGTAAAAAAAAACAAACAGCACATACTTACATTCTGGTGTCCGTCAGGTCCCTTGCCGTCTGCTTCCCGCACTCAGTGACTGCCAGCCGTAAAGTGAAAGTGAAAGCACAGCACAGCGGTAACCTCACCGCTGTGCTCTGCTTTCACTTTACGGCCGGCAGTCACTGAGTGCGGGAAGCAGACGGCAAGGGACCTGACGGACACCAGAATGTAAGTATGTGCTGTTTGTTTTTTTTTAGTTTTATGCTTGTAACCAGGGTAAACATCGGGTTACTAAGCGCGGCCCTGCGCTTAGTAACCCGATGTTTACCCTGGTTACAAGCGAACGCATCGCTAGATCGCATCGCTAGATCGGTGTCACACACACCGATCTAGCGATGACAGCGGGAGATCCAGCGACGAAAGAAAGTTCTAAACGATCTGCTACGACGTACGATTCTCAGCAGGATCCCTGATCGCTGCTGCGTGTCAGACACAGCGATATCGTAACGATATCGCTGGAACGTCACGAATCGTACCATGCAATTATTAGGTTCTGTAGAAGGACGTAGATCTGGGTATTTATTATAATGGAATATAGGCTGAACTGGATGGACAAATGTCTTTTTTCGGCCTTACTAACTATGTTACTATGTACCGTCGTAGCGATCGAAATGGCAGTGTGTGACGGTACCCTTAGTCCCAAACAACCCCTAAAGGTAAGTTCACACTAGGCGTTTTTCCAACGTTTTTTAAGCAAATTTTCAGCTGCACTTACAATACCAGCAAAATCTAGGAGATTTCCGAAATCTCCCGCACACAGCTTGGTTTGTTTGTCATGAGGATTTTGTGCTTTGCATGGTTTTTTTTTGCACAATGGAGCATGTCACTTTTTTCAATTCTTTTTTTTTTGTTTTTCCAGCGGTTTTCATACATTGAAATGAAGGGGTGAAAAAACACATAAAAAATGCAGGTATTAGGGATTGCTCTTATTTTTTTGTGCTAAAACCTGATTCCATGGAATAGGACTTTTTTCCCCAACACTAAGCTTTGTCAGCATGCACAAGAGACAAATCTAGCATGCAAAAAACGCAAGAAAACATGCTTCTTTCCTGCTAAGAGATCAGGTTTTGCTGCAGAAAAAAAAAAACAAAAAAAGCCTGGAGATTAGTATTACTGGTGAGATCCCTGATCCCTATAGGTCCAAAGTGGTTTATGGGTTCATGGCAAATATCAGTGCTGAAATGTAACCAATAACATGAGTTGGTTAGGGGTTAATGGTGCAAATCCCTGGAAATGTAGGTACGTGTGAAGTGATCACTTAATATTGCTAGTGACATTATAAAAATTAGATATAAATACATTTAATTGCAACACGTCCAGATAATTTGGACGGGAGGGCAGTTTTATATGGATGATTCTCCTCTATTTCACGTTGCGGACATTCTAACATTCAGTATATACTGTATGTACAGCAATTGTAACCCGCTCCTGATCTATGCCTATATAATGCCATTACCTGACACCCCCCAGCTCTTCGTCATTTCATGGAGCTGCCGTCCCAGCAATATTCCTTCCACCGGACTGGGGCCTCGAGCAAAGCTAAGCCATATTATTTCTAGTCCATTAAGTGAGCATTTTCTGCACTGCCATGCCAATTCTGAGGGCCATGTCTTCCCCTGGGGGACATTTAGTCCCTGACCTGGAGCACACATAGACTTGGTCAGTAATAAATCGGCATTGCTTACTTTATTCATAGGATGTTGCCCAGGTGTATACCCCGGTTTAGTTTATATAACTTATTTCTTATGGGGAAAGCAGAGTTTTCTCTTCCATACCCTGTATACTCTACCCTGAAAGATGTTTTTTATATTTCTTATTTGCATTTTTCACTTTGAAGTCCATGCCTGTAGAGCTGCGTCTTTAAGAAAAAACCCACAATGACACCACTGTTTTTCACCACTAGTTGTGCCTGTACTGGGTCAGACCTGCCATTGGTGCAGGCACACGGCAGCACAAGAGGTAATGGGCCACTGCCACAAGTAGCTTCTGTCCGACGCATGGAGGCGCTTTGTGATGAGCTATTGGACCTCAAGGGGCCCGTTACTGTTCTTGCACAGGGGCCCTGTTCTGCCTGTGTCCGTTCCTGTTATATACATATATCTCATATATAAACACAAAAAAGATCCCTCGCATAAAAATAAGAGAGATCACATGAATGTATAGTTCAAAAACATAGAAATTTTTATTAAACACATATAATATAAAAATCCTCAACCAATAAGGTCATACAGTTAAAAATACCTCCGATCTAAAGAACAGCAAGTCTCATGCAATGATGTAAATAAACTCCTATAACATTGCTTACACATGGCCCACCTAAATGGTAATTGGCCTAAATAATAGCATAATAATGTGGTAAGTACAAAGCCTACATACGGGAATAACTGTATATATCTAATACAGCACACAACTGCTACCAAATTTACACAGAACAAGAAGTGTATAAACACTAATATATATATATATATATATAAAGTCAAGTCTTAGACTAAACAGGTCCTGCGCTTTGATTTATGTGGTAATTATATTTCATCTCCTACTCGGGATTTAAAGGGGTAAGGGGTATGTAAGGGGATTGTTTGCCATTATACTATCGGTTTTTATAGGGATTGGGGCTATTTGGTCTAAAACTTGACTTTATATATACACATCACCTTTTGTAGCAGCGGTAGCATTTTTTTTTGCATCGCGGCACATTTAGTTTGCCATCATACTATCGGTTTTGATAGATATCGGGGCTATTTAGTCTAAGACTTGACTTTATATATATACATCGCCCTCTTGCAGTAGCGGTAGCATTTTTTGCATCGCGGCATATTTATAGGAATTACCTATGTTATTGTACCATACAACCATATTGCGATTTTCTTCTTATTTCCCCTATATATAGTTTCCCCGGCATATAGTTAGTATAGTTTGTACATATATGCAGCTCTAGTGGCTACCTTTTATTGGCATATTTATAGCACCATCATGCATAGTTAGTATTGCATTATTGCGGTATATTTATAGACATTATATATTAGTGTTTATACACTTCTTGTTCTGTGTAAATTTGGTAGCAGTTGTGTGCTGTATTAGATATATACAGTTATTCCCGTATGTAGGCTTTGTACTTACCACATTATTATGCTATTATTTAGGCCAATTACCATTTAGGTGGGCCATGTGTAAGCAATGTTATAGGAGTTTATTTACATCATTGCATGAGACTTGCTGTTCTTTAGATCGGAGGTATTTTTAACTGTATGACCTTATTGGTTGAGGATTTTTATATTATATGTGTTTAATAAAAATTTCTATGTTTTTGAACTATACATTCATGTGATCTCTCTTATTTTTATGCGAGGGATCTTTTTTGTGTTTATGTACTTTGGATGTGTTCTTGTATACTATATGGACTAATATGTATGCTCATATATCTCATATACTTGCTTGGCTATGAGTTCATACTCTTGGGGCTGACACACGTGTGATGGGTGGGCTCGGAGAATGCCCAGGCTGTAGTGGCATCCTGTTGTGTCAGGAAGTTGATCTGCCCTTTTCTTTTACACTGTATCCGCTATTTTCCTGGCGGAAACTTCAGATTTGTACATCCTCCAAAGTATCCGTTTGACTGCGCCTTTACATGCAGAGAATAGAGGGTAATATCACCAGAATGGAGAGGCATAGGGACTTATGATGAGCGAGCACGCTCGGGGGGGGGGGGGGGGGGGTCTCTGAGTATTTGTGAGTGCTCGGAGATTTCGTTTTCCTTGCAGTAGCTGCATGATTTACAGCTACTAGACAGCTTGAATACATGTGAGGATTCCCTAGCAACCAGGCAACCCCCACATGTACTCAGGCTGACTAGTAGCTGTAAATCATGCAGCTGCGTCAACAAAAACTCAGTCTCCGAGCAGTCACAAATAATCGGAGACCACCCGAGCAACGAGTATGCTCGCTCATCACTATTAGGGACCTAAAAATAAAGGCCAGATTCAGGGAAAAAAGTCTAAGAATGGCAAGTGATAGGTCCTCGTTACATCATTAGCAGAGCTGGCTTCTCCACTGGACTAGAATAATAAATCACAGGAGCAACGTTGTGTTATAAAGCCGTTCAGGTCCCCACTAATGCCACCACACAAGCTCCTATAGCGGCTTTGCCACCATATCTGGCTCCTAACAAGCTCCGGATCTGTTCTGCTCCTAATAGACTGTTTTTTGCTTGGGGACAGAGCAGCTGTAGGCAATGATGCCATTTTGGAAGCCCAGAATGCCTGCCTAGGATTAATGCCAGCTAGAAAGCATTATCACCTTCCGCAGAAGCCTCGCACAGTGCCCTGCTGTTGTACCAGCCTTTTATTTTCTGCAGACATTTGGTGGGCTCGTTTAGCTCTGTGAATCACTAACATGATTATAAAAGTGGTAGGCTACTCATCCGAGCGCGCTGTGCCCGTGCAGACACTTGGGGGCAGTGTTACTCATGAATTTTGCTGAACAAAGAGAGCAGTGCATAAAATTGAACAAAGGAAGGGACAGACTTGTGCTCTTAGTTTTTTTTTTTTTATATTATTTTGGCGATATTTTAATTGCATGTCGTTTCATATGCGCGTAGTCTGCCTATAAAATTCTAATTGCCTAAACGTGTAATTTTAGCGGTCTGCATCTGCAATGCAAATAGTGTTTTTGCTTTAAAGGTGGTTGTTAAAAGCAGAAACTGTTTCAACTGTTTCTGGAGAGGAAAAAAAAAACAATTGTATGTCAGAATCTGGTATTTTATGGATAGGATTTACACAAGTCCCTTCAATACTGCTGTGATTGTAAGCATTTCTGTGTTGCCCCAGCAGTATACGGTTATAAACATGAAGTTGTATTATTTTTGGAATCTGAAAGGCTTTAGACCCTAATGCTGACCTGTGTTACAAAAACATCCTTCTGATTGCCAGGAACCCGCAATCACTGCCAGGCCACTGAGGATAGTCATGCATAATGGATGGCTCGTCACGTCTTCCTGAGATGCAGTTGGCTCCTATCTTACTAAAAGGACATGTTAGCCCACAATCGTCTTTGTGGTGCAAAGTGTGGGTTGGATGCCACTTCCGATGGAAATCATTTGCCTTGCATCATGCATGTCCATGGATCCAGGTAGCCACGAGGTTGCCTAGCTTTAGAAAAACATGGCCCCAGTGTGTACGTAGTAACACACTCGCCTCATTCAGCTCAAAGCTCCTGAGCTTCAACTCCAGACCTATTTCATTAATAGATGTGGCCTGACTTCCCGAATAAGATAGCCATGTTTGTCTAATCCCTGATAAAAAAAATGATTGATCATGCTTATACTTTGCTTAAAGGGAATCTGTCAGCAGGCAGCATAGGGTAGAAGGGCCTGGTTCTAGGATGTCATTGATGTGTTACCTGGTATAGTTTGCAGAGAATCCCTGTTTTGTCTGATGTAGATGTAGCAGAGCTATAACCTGCCCACACCTCTGACTGGCAGCTTCCTGGCCTCCCTCACTGGACTTTCCGCTCTCCAGTCCATCCTTAATGCAGCTGCCAGGCTCATCTATCTGGCTAATCAGTACTCGGACGCCTCCGCTCTGTGCCAGTCATTGCACTGGCTGCCCATGCATTATAGGATCCAATTTAAATTGCTTGTTCTCACCCCCAAAGCTCCACAGTGCTGCACCCCCTACATCTCCTCCCTCGTTTGTTTTACCCGTTCTCTACACCCGACTGACCACTGCACTAATCCGTACCTCCCCCTCCAAGACTTCTCCCGAGTTGCGCCAATCCTCTGAAGTGCTCTACCGCAAGAAATTAGGAATAACCACAACTAGGCGCTACCTGAAAACACATCTGTTTAGGGCGGCCTATCACGCTCCCTAATCAAAGTCCTTTTTATATATAGCCCATATTCTATACTTCTCTGAACATAATCTACCAACAAACTCCACTGCACCCAAAGCACAACACATTGACCGGTGACAGCCCCATGCAGCCTTCATCTATCCCCCGTTTCCTCAAGATGGGAGCAAGCTGCTAATCATTGGTGGGGGTGGGGTTACTCAGATTAGCCTTACTGCACATGGCATACAGACTACATACTGATGTAAACACCGGACACACTGATGGCATACAGACTACATACTGATGTAAACACCGGACACACTGATGGCATACAGACTACATACTGATGTAAACAACGGACACACTGATGGCATACAGACTACATACTGATGTAAACACCGGACACACTGATGGCATACAGGCTACATACTGATGTAAACACCGGACACACTGACGGCATACAGACTACATACTGATGTAAACACCGGACACACTGATGGTATACAGACTACAAACTGATGTAAACACTGGACACACTGATGGTATACAGACTACATACTGATGTAAACACTGGACACACTGACGGCATACAGACTACATACTGATGTAAACACTGGACACACTGACGGCAAACAGACTACATACTGATGTAAACACTGGACACACTGACGGCATACAGACTACATACTGATGTAAACACTGGACACACTGATGGCATATAGACTACATACTGATGTAAACACCGAACACACTGATGGCATACAGACTACATACTGATGTAAACAACGGACACACTGACGCCATACAGACTACATACTGATGTAAACACCGGACACACTGATGGTATACAGACTACATACTGATGTAAACAACGGACACACTGACGGCATACAGACTACATACTGATGTAAACACCGGACACACTGATGGCATACAGACTACATACTGATGTAAACACCGGACACACTGATGGTATACAGACTACAAACTGATGTAAACACTGGACACACTGATGGCATACAGACTACATACTGATGTAAACACTGGACACACTGACGGCATACAGACTACATACTGATGTAAACACTGGACACACTGACGGCATACAGACTACATACTGATGTAAACACCGGACACACTGATGGCATACAGACTACATACTGATGTAAACACCGGACACACTGATGGTATACAGACTACAAACTGATGTAAACACTGGACACACTGATGGTATACAGACTACATACTGATGTAAACACTGGACACACTGACGGCATACAGACTACATACTGATGTAAACACTGGACACACTGACGGCATACAGACTACATACTGATGTAAACACTGGACACACTGACGCCATACAGACTACATACTGATGTAAACACCGGACACACTGACGGCATACAGACTACATACTGATGTAAACACCGGACACACTGATGGCATACAGACTACATACTGATGTAAACACCGGACACACTGATGGCATACAGACTACATACTGATGTAAACACCGGACATACTGACGGCATACAGACTACATACTGATGTAAACACCGGACACACTGATGGTATACAGACTACAAACTGATGTAAACACTGGACACACTGATGGCATACAGACTACATACTGATGTAAACACCGGACATACTGACGGCATACAGACTACATACTGATGTAAACACCGGACACACTGACGGCATACAGACTACATACTGATGTAAACACCGGACACACTGATGGTATACAGACTACAAACTGATGTAAACACTGGACACACTGACGGCATACAGACTACATACTGATGTAAACACCGGACACACTGACGGCATACAGACTACATACTGATGTAAACACCGGACACACTGATGGTATACAGACTACAAACTGATGTAAACACCGGACACACTGATGGTATACAGACTACAAACTGATGTAAACACCGGACACACTGATGGCATACAGACTACATACTGATGTAAACACCGGACACACTGATGGCATACAGACTACATACTGATGTAAACACCGGACATACTGACGGCATACAGACTACATACTGATGTAAACACCGGACATACTGACGGCATACAGACTACATACTGATGTAAACACCGGACACACTGATGGTATACAGACTACAAACTGATGTAAACACTGGACACACTGACGGCATACAGACTACATACTGATGTAAACACCGGACATACTGACGGCATACAGACTACATACTGATGTAAACACCGGACACACTGACGGCATACAGACTACATACTGATGTAAACACCGAACACACTGACGGCATACAGACTACATACTGATGTAAACACTGGACACACTGACGGCATACCGACTACATACTGATGTAAACACCGGACACACTGATGGCATACAGACTACATACTGATGTAAACACTGGACACACTGATGGTATACAGACTACATACTGATGTAAACACCGGACACACTGATGGCATACAGACTACATACTGATGTAAACACCGGACACACTGATGGTATACAGACTACATACTGATGTAAACACCGGACACACTGATGGCATACAGACTACATACTGATGTAAACACTGGACACACTGATGGCATACAGACTACATACTGATGTAAACACCGGACACACTGACGGCATACAGACTACATACTGATGTAAACACCGGACACACTGACGGCATACAGACTACATACTGATGTAAACAACGCACACACTGATGGCATACAGACTACATACTGATGTAAACACCGGACACACTGATGGCATACAGACTACATACTGATGTAAACACCGGACATACTGACGGCATACAGACTACATACTGATGTAAACACCGGACACACTGATGGTATACAGACTACAAACTGATGTAAACACTGGACACACTGATGGCATACAGACTACATACTGATGTAAACACCGGACATACTGACGGCATACAGACTACATACTGATGTAAACACCGGACACACTGACGGCATACAGACTACATACTGATGTAAACACCGGACACACTGATGGTATACAGACTACATACTGATGTAAACACTGGACACACTGATGGCATACAGACTACATACTGATGTAAACAACGCACACACTGACGGCATACAGACTACATACTGATGTAAACACCGGACACACTGACGGCATACAGACTACATACTGATGTAAACAACGCACACACTGATGGCATACAGACTACATACTGATGTAAACACCGGACACACTGATGGTATACAGACTACATACTGATGTAAACACTGTACATACTGATCGCATACAGACTACATACTGATGTAAACACCGGACACACTGATGGTATACAGACTACATACTGATGTAAACACTGTACATACTGATGGCATACAGACTACATACTGATGTAAACACCGGACACACTGACGGCATACAGACTACATACTGATGTAAACAACGCACACACTGATGGCATACAGACTACATACTGATGTAAACACCGGACACACTGATGGTATACAGACTACATACTGATGTAAACACTGTACATACTGATGTAAACACCGGACATACTGACGGCATACAGACTACATACTGATGTAAACACCGGACACACTGATGGTATACAGACTACATACTGATGTAAACACTGGACACACTGATGGCATACAGACTACATACTGATGTAAACACCGGACATACTGACGGCATACAGACTACATACTGATGTAAACACCGGACACACTGATGGCATACAGACTACATACTGATGTAAACACCGGACATACTGACGGCATACAGACTACATACTGATGTAAACACTGGACACACTGATGGTATACAGACTACATACTGATGTAAACCCCGGACACACTGATGGCATACAGACTACATACTGATGTAAACATCGGACATACTGACGGCATACAGACTACATACTGATGAAAAATCTGCATTTTTTTCTGGACCAAAATACTTGACGGTTTTGCATACTCTCGTGTACCACTTGTGCATTATTGTCCTGGGAAGTTTGCGATTTGCTCTAGGACATTACCGAGCAGGGGGTCAGTCCAGGCCCAT
Source organism: Ranitomeya imitator (assembly GCF_032444005.1). Classification (NCBI taxonomy): domain Eukaryota; kingdom Metazoa; phylum Chordata; class Amphibia; order Anura; family Dendrobatidae; genus Ranitomeya; species Ranitomeya imitator. The sequence goes on from NC_091285.1 coordinate 515,803,631, forward strand.
AAGGTCACAGCTTTTAGTCATAAACCATCTGAATGTGTTACATAATAATGACACACTGCCTCTTCAAGGAATTGTGCTGTCCTGTCCGTCACTTAAAATGGTGAAAATGTGGGGAAAATGTGTGTAAAAGGGGTTAGTAACTGGCTTAGTGATAGAAAGCAGAGGGTGGTTATAAATGGTATAGTCTCTAACTGGGTCGCTGTGACCAGTGGGGTACCGCAGGGGTCAGTATTGGGACCTGTTCTCTTCAACATATTCATTAATGATCTGGTAGAAGGTTTACACAGTAAAATATCGATATTTGCAGATGATACAATACTATGTAAAGCAGTTAATACAAGAGAAGATAGTATTCTGCTACAGATGGATCTGGATAAGTTGGAAACTTGGGCTGAAAGGTGGCAGATGAGGTTTAACAATGATAAATGTAAGGTTATACACATGGGAAGAGGGAATCAATATCACCATTACACACTGAACGGGAAACCACTGGGTAAATCTGACAGGGAGAAGGACTTGGGGATCCTAGTTAATGATAAACTTACCTGGAGCAGCCAGTGCTAGGCAGCAGCTGCCAAGGCAAACAGGATCATGGGGTGCATTAAAAGAGGTCTGGATACACATGATGAGAGCATTATACTGCCTCTGTACAAATCCCTAGTTAGACCGCACATGGAGTACTGTGTCCAGTTTTGGGCACCGGTGCTCAGGAAGGATATAATGGAACTAGAGAGAGTACAAAGGAGGGCAACAAAATTAATAAAGGGGATGGGAGAACTACAATACCCAGATAGATTAGCGAAATTAGGATTATTTAGTCTAGAAAAAAGACGACTGAGGGGCGATCTAATAACCATGTATAAGTATATAAGGGGACAATACAAATATCTCGCTGAGGATCTGTTTATACCAAGGAAGGTGACGGGCACAAGGGGGCATTCTTTGCGTCTGGAGGAGAGAAGGTTTTTCCACCAACATAGAAGAGGATTCTTTACTGTTAGGGCAGTGAGAATCTGGAATTGCTTGCCTGAGGAGGTGGTGATGGCGAACTCAGTCGAGGGGTTCAAGAGAGGCCTGGATGTCTTCCTGGAGCAGAACAATATTGTATCATACAATTATTAGGTTCTGTAGAAGGACGTAGATCTGGGGATTTATTATGATGGAATATAGGCTGAACTGGATGGACAAATGTCTTTTTTCGGCCTTACTAACTATGTTACTATGTTACTATGATAAAGCGACAGCTAAGTTTTTTGTTTTAGTTTTCCCATAGCTGTGATTTGTATATGCATGTGCCAGGGATGAGCATAAGATATTGCCACCAGCCTCAGTAGAGGCAATCTGCTGGGTAGCTCTTCATGCGGTTGGCTTAGAGCTGGTGCATATATAAACACCTATAATGACGATAAGTCTTATAATTGTTAGATTTGCACAAATTATAATAAAATAGTGATTTTGACACTGAAGGGAAATCAGCACGGTAACGGTCTCTGTGAATCTCTTCCCTCTGGGGATCTGGCAGACTGTGCTCTGCTTTCTGCATGTAGCAGCTTGCACTTCGCGCCCCAGACACAGATGTCTCATTTGCATGTGTGTACCCAGCATCCTTTGTGTTAGCAGTCTCCTGATGAGTGGTTGGACCTGGCGGGGTGTGAGGAGGGATAATTTAATATGTGTTTGCTGGGTTGCAGTTTTCTCCCCCATTTGTTGTATTGTTTTGTTTTTTTCTGTTCATTCATGTGAATTAAGCGTGTAAGTGATGTATGCGTTGCCAGTTCATTAACAAGTAGTATTCACTCTTCATCCTATAGTAGTAAGGAGAGAATATTAATATTATTACAATATTTCTACTACTGTTACTCCATGGTGACTAAGGCTGCTTTCACGCTTCCATCTTTTTAGATCCGTCACAACGCGTCGTTTTGGGAAAAAAACGCATCCTGCAAAGGTGCCCACAGGATGCGTTTTTTTCCCATAGACTGGTATTACCAACGGATCGCGACGTATGGCCATACGTCGCGTCAGTCGTGCACTGGATGCGTCGTGTTTCTGGCGTATAGCAAATGTGGTGCCAATATTCAAAAAGGGGACAAAAACTGAACTCGGAAATTATAGGCCAGTAAGCTTAACCTCTACTGTGGGTAAAATCCTGGAGGGCATTCTAAGGGATGCTATACTGGAGTATCTGAAGAGGAATAACCTCATGACCCAGTATCAGCACGGGTTTACTAGGGACCGTTCATGTCAGACTAATTTGATCAGTTTCTATGAAGAGGTAAGTTCCGGATTGGACCAAGGGAACCCAGTGGATGTAATGTATATGGACTTTTCAAAAGCTTTTGATACAGTGCCACACAAAAGGTTGATACATAAAATGAGAATAATGGGGATAGGGGAAAATATGTGCAAGTGGGTTGAGAGCTGGCTCAGGGATAGGAAACAAAGGGTGGTTATTAATGGAGCACACTCGGACTGGGTAGCGGTTAGCAGTGGGGTACCACAGGGGTCAGTATTGGGCCCTCTTATTTTTAACATATTTAGTAATGACCTTGTAGGGGGCATTCAGAGTAGAATTTTAATATTTGCAGATGACACTAAACTCTGCAGGGTAATCAATACAGAGGAGGACAATTTTATATTACAGGATGATTTATGTAAACTAGAAGCTTGGGCTGATAAATGGCAAATGAGCTTTAATGGGGATAAATGTAAGGTCACGCGCTTGAGTAGAAGTAATAAGATGTATAATTATGTGCTTAATTCTAAAACTCTGGGCAAAACCGTCAATGAAAAAGACCTGGGTGTATGGGTGGATGACAAACTCCTATTCAGTGGCCAGTGTCAGGCAGCTGCTACAAAGGCAAATAAAATAATGGGATGCATTAAAAGAGGCATAGATGCTCATGAGGAGAACATAATTTTACCTCTATGCAAGTCACTAGTTCGACCACACTTAGAATACTGTGTACAGTTCTGGTCTCCGGTGTATAAGAAAGACATAGCTGAACTAGAGCGGGTGCAGAGAAGAGCGACCAAGGTTATTAGAGGACTGGGGGGTCTGCAATGCCAAGATAGGTTATTACACTTGGGGCTATTTAGTTTGGAAAAACGAAGACTAAGGGGTGATCTAAAGTAATGTATAAATATATGAGGGGACAGTACAAAGACCTTTCTGATTATCTTTTTAATCATAGACCTGAAACCTGGACAAGGGGGCATCCTCTACGTTTGGAGGAAAGAAGGTTTAAGCATAATAACAGACGCGGATTCTTTACTGTAAGAGCAGTGAGACTATGGAACTCTCTGCCGTATGATGTTGTAATGAGTGATTCATTACTTAAATTTAAGAGGGGACTGGATACCTTTCTGGAAAAGTATAATGTTACAGGGTATATACACTAGATTCCTTGATAGGGCGTTGATCCAGGGAACTAGTCTGATTGCCGTATGTGGAGTCGGGAAGGAATTTTTTTCCCCAATGTGGAGCTTACTCTTTGCCACATGGGTTTTTTTTGCCTTCCTCTGGATCAACATGTTAGGGCATGTTAGGTTAGGCTATGGGTTGAACTAGATGGACTTATAGTCTTCCTTCAACCTTAATAACTATGTAACTATGTGTTTTGGCGGACTGTCGTCACGAAAAAATGTTCAAGGGAACGTTTTTTCGTACGTCGCATCCTGCACTTTGGAGTGCGCATGCCCGGCGGAGATCTCTACCTCCTCCTTGGGACTTTAGAATGGGCAGCGCATGCGTTGAAAAACTGCATCCGCTGCCCACGTTGTGCCGAATTTTAACAACATCCGTCGGTACTTTGCGCCGACGCTTAGGGATGGCCGCGTACCAACGGAAATGTGAAAGAAGCCCAAGTTAAGACTTATCGTATTTAGACGTTGTTTCTAGGAACATTATTTTCCTAATTATTGACCAGTCTAAAAAAGCAATAGGCTTGTTCATCGGGCGAGATAAGAATCATTGTTCTCAGCAGCACATCGTCCTGTATAAACAGAATCTATGCTGCCAATAACGTGCCATGTGCACAGAATGATCATATTAACGTGTTCTGTGTGCATGGAAGTGCGATCGGCCTGTCTAAATGGGGCCTCATACACCTTAAAATATGTAAAATACTGATTATATAAAAATTTCCTAGAAACCTTTTTTTTCTGTTAAAAGGAAAAAGAACATTTCCTAGCCATCACATAATACCCAAAATGAATAAGACTTGATTCAGACTTTTTCACGTACGCCTTCTATTCTTGATTTTCACAAATCACATGCCTTCTAGACTGTAGTGTTGTTCACATCCATGTTGGGGAATTTTTTATGCAAAAATGACCATAGTATTATACCTACCTGCCACTGTCTTCAACTATTGCGCCTTCATCTTGTAATCCCAACTTTTGACTGACTGGAAGTCAGAGGTACTGTCACAAGCTCTCATTGTCAGCCCCTGAGGGCCTTGTTCTGCCTCTCATAGACTTACAATGAGATGTGACTTCCGGGTCGCCCAGCAAACACTGAAGCGATCCAGCAAGTCACAGTCTGCAGACCAACCGGAGTAGGGCCGATAACAGATGAAGATGGCAGCTGGCGAGTTTAAGGGTTCGCTCACACTGGCATATAAAAAATCATTCCCATTCTCATCCAGGACAGTGGGATGAGGGTTATCCATATAACCTTCCGTATGTAATGCGAGTGTAATCCGAGTGTACTATTATTTTCTCATACGTAGTCCGTATGTCATGCGTTTGCAATGCGTTTTTTCCGTTGGCTTTTTCATTGTTCCATAACACTCTGTTTCTTAACACGCCTGTTTGAGTGCTATCCCTATAAAAGCACACTTCGGAAGGTCATACTATGGGAGCCCATGCATATTTTTAGCATATCCCCATATAATAGTATCATTGCTGCTGGTTGAGATTATACTGTATTCTCTCCCTATAATATGTCGTTCTAGCAGACTGAATGTGTTCTTTTTAACTGGGTGCTATCCAGAGAATTTGTTGTAAGGTACGGAGTCATTGGAGGAGGAGTAAGATAACCAGTCATTGAGGAGGAGGCGGCACAGACTGTAGGTCAATCCTCTTGTGTGCCAATAGGCCGCAAACCGCCACTTCCATTGGATGTATGGAGAGCTACAACGGCAACCTAATAAATGTTCTGCTTACTTGCTCATGCACCTACAGACCACTGTCAAGGCCACAAGACTGGTAACAAATTGGCAGGGGAATTTTCAAAAGAAGGCATTTCCTTAAATTTATTGGGGCCGGGGATGGCTAACACATCCTTGTAAATAATCTGCTGATCTCGGCATCCCCAAACTTTAATTTCACACAATACTGTATGTCACTGCTGTTGGCTTTGGTTGCCAGTACCTACATGTTTCAACTAGTGCATATTGTGGCTTATGGAAGAACTGGAGATTCTCAAATCATCAATTTTTACATAATGTGTCTGCAGCTTTTGAAAAATGATTTGAGTGTCCCACTCTTGCGGCTCCTCCCTGGCTCCAGTGCTGAAGCAGCTCCATATGTTGAGTTAGGGGTTGGACCTTCCAACAGGCATGACATGTTATGAGGCCCAATACACACCATCGCCACATCTTCAACTACCGGCTCACACGTGCATTGTGATTGGTGTAATGTGCTTTTGACATTTTGTGGGCTAATTAGAGGGACCTCCTTCCTGGCCTACAATAAAAAAAACAAACTGGGAAAGTGCTCATTAAGGCATGTTTTACACGGGCTGTGGAGTCGGGGTTCAGTGTCCATTTTGGTGGAGTCAGTATAAAATGGACCGACTCCTAAAGTATATAATAAATTGGGTACAGTAGTGACCAGTGCTGTGCAGTCGAAGTCAGGGAAATTGAGGAGTTGAAAGTTTAGCTTACCGACTTCACAGCCCTGTGTGTTAGCATCCACAACTACACCCGCATCCATGGCTGATCAGAGGATGTGGTGGTTGATGTTGACCACGGCCCCATTCCCAGCCCTGACCCACACGTTGGCTTTAGACACTGTGAGTCAGAATTTTGTCTAAGCACAAAACAAGCAAGGTGCCTCTCACCATATATTTAATATATGGTGATCCATATAAATTAACAAAAAAGGCTAAACTTGGCAGCATTCCTGTAAACAGGCTTGTGAGCTAAAAGCAAACATTTGTTATAATGTACAAAAGATTTGGGAAAGGATAAGAGTGAGCTGATGGCTGACATGGGATAGCAAAGGATGGGGAGTAGGAATTTTGGAAAAAAGGGTACATATGATGGGACTGTGATGGCATTTGGAATAGCCCGCCTGGTCCAAAATTATCAGCCTGCAGCTCATGTAGCAGGCCGCCAGAGTACGGCTTATGTCCTATGCTGAATGGCTGGCCGTGTACCTGAGGACACAGTTGGCCAGACCCTCTTGGGTGTAGGTGCTGGAGTCCAGCTTCTTGGGTAGTTGGTGCAGGCAGCGACTGAGCTTCCTGAATTGTTGCTGGTGGCTGTGGGCTCCCTGGCTGCTGCCGGCGGTCATGATTTTCTGGAGATGCTTGCCACCTTTACAGAAAATCAAACACCACCTCCAAGTTGATGTGAGCAGTGGCTGCATCCAGTATGGTTTGGAGGGCAGTCCTTGTCCACAACCTCAGAGGATGTTCAATTTCCCACAAATAGGGGGCCAGACTATATTAAAAACCCACCTCCCAATCATCAACCACGCTATGACATAGATGGGCACTTACGTCTCATTGGCCCTGGTGCCTTGGGCTAATGGTGGAGAGGGTCCTTCTACCTAGTTGTGGGCTTGGTGCTGCTGCAGGGAAGGTGTGCAATGGCTTCTGGTTGCCTCCGGTGGGTCCGTTGCTGCATTCTTCTCAACGTTCTCAACTGGAAGCTGCAAAACCCCCGCCTGCGCGGCATTGTCCCTCTCTTTCGTGTTGGAAACCAAGCTGCAAGTGTCAAACAGGGGTTTTAATACTTTAAATAGCTACAGATCGAATCAAAACAAGATAACTGTGCAAATGCTGGTACTTACAGATGCAAGTCCATAATTGGCACAAGAAATTTTAGCTACTCACAATAGATGTATTTCCTTTTCTTTGGGGCCGCAGATCAACTTCTCGCCTGCTACTGACCATCGTGCTGGAATTGATCACGGCAGCTGTGCCTGCTTTTGGTCAGGTCAGTCCCTAGAAATACAAGGGGAAATAAAGGAATTCACTAAATGCATTTTTTGAAAAATGTTTTTTTTTTAATTATATATTTGAACAGTAACATGTTTTTCTTTTTTGGAATTCAATATTGGAATAAAGGCAATGGCCATGAGACCGGTATGACACTTAGGACAACCCCTTCTTGATCTAAATGCTTGGCCCTGATAAAATAAAAATATGTATACTTGCCTCCCGTGCCGGCGCCACTCCAGCAGTGTCGGCACTCACGGTCCCGGTTCTCTTGTGCGGTTGTATGACACATGGTGTTCAGCGCCCAATTGGCATCGGCTTCACTGTCCTCACCTCAATTGAACATGAAGACCTTTATCAACTGTATTTTTTATTTATTATTTTAATGATTGCCCAAGCTGGAAAAGTATTTAGCTAGTATGCCAACTATAATGACTTGACCTAACACCCTCCTCAGTGTTGGCTCTCTGTTACATTAGTAACGCTTCTTTTTTACATACATAGTAGTATTTCAGGATTCCACATCACCTTCAGTTGTGTGGACACTTGTATGGCTAATAGGGCAGACATTACTGTGCTTACAGAGCTGCCGGAGAGCATTATGACTTCCTCGCTATGGTATGCACTCATTCCTGGTAATGTACAGCCAGTGGATGGATCTGTAGACTGAAGACCTGCTAATGACTTACAAAGTGGCAAGCAGATGTTTCTCTCTACAGAGGAATGTAAATTCACAGAATAGCTTAGATTTGATGGAAAGAAAACATAATTAGTTACTGTATTACAAGTCTCGCCTTTAATCAGATAGATTTTGCAATTAGTCATTCTTTTAATCTAAATTTTATATTCTTGGTGGCTTTGATTTTCTCTGACAGTGCCACCCTCTCAGAATGTAAAATTCTGACATTTTTCTATCTCGGAGCCAGCCATTGACACAATTATTCCAATGGCCTCCACATTGATTCAGGCCATCAAATCTGTACGTTCAGGTTGTGGCATTGGTTTATTTCCTTTAGCTAATAGGCCGTATGTGTAAATGTCGTGATAACAATGATAACTCTAAATGGACCTTGCCTAAAAAGCTCAATCTCTTGTCAATATAATGTCTCATTTATTACATTTATACCGAGATACTAGTTACATTAGATGACTAGAAAGGTTAATATACGTTCTCTGCCCCTACTACGACAACAGATACTCCAGATCATGAATGCAGACTACGTGCGAGATGTTAGTAGTCTGCAACCATGGGGTTTCATGAATCTATTAAAGCACCACTCCAGGGGTTTATTTTTTATTTCACTGTTAGAGTGGTGCTTAAAATCCAAGTCCCCTGTCTGATACTCACCTTCCGGTGTTTTCATCTGCTTTCGTTGCCGTTCCGATCCGTCTCCTGCAGGTTGTGACCTGCCGGCTGCTCCGATGTTTCATGGAGCGAGCAGGGGGCAACTTTCAATACAGATCTATGAAAATCTCTTTCTGGCTCTCATAGACGTACATTGATAGCTTGCTAGCCAGAAGCTGTGCTCACAGCTGAAAAACGGTGAAGACACCAGAGGGGTCAGTATACGACTGGGGCCAGGGGCCACCACTCCAGAGATAGAAAAAAAACCACTGAAGTGGCGCTTTATACCAACACTATAAGTTTAGTAGATTATATGGAAATTTGTTTTTGTGTATTTTGGTCTCCTATCTTGTTTTGAGCCCATATCTTAAAGATTTCCCAGCATGTACCTACGATGAAAAGCTGCAAAGGTTTCCACTGCATAGGTATACAGCGCGATATGTTGCCTATAGGTTTCCTTCCATTCTGCAGCCTCCACTAATCCTCAGAATGAGGGAAGCAGAGTACTAGTGCGAATGGGGCTATGTTGAAGTTCCTTGCTCAGTGGGTGATTGTAGCACCATTGTAATCCCCACTAATAATAAATCTCCATGCATTTGTTACTGCCTACTAAAGAACACCCTCATTAGCCACCAAAGGACATATCTGCACTGTAAGTGCCACTATTATTGTGTTCTAGGGGTAAGACGTTCTGCAGATATGTCACAAGATGCTGATTGCTCATGGATATATGTTTTTGTACCTTAATGTTATTTTTCTAGCTTCTAGGAATTAGTACTTGAGTGTTAGAGTGACGCGTCTCCTCGGACATTGTGTGTGTGTTGAATGGAGAATTGCCTGCTGATCTTTGATAGTTTTCCTGTAAAATGACAGTAGAGTGAATATTTCATCCTCTGAGTCATATGATGTCTGTAGGCACACGTTGCTTGTCCTCATCATGCGATCTGCTGACTGATTGACAGGCTTTGTCCGTGGTTATCACACGCAGCCAACATTTTTCCTGGAGCGCTCGCATTCGCAGAATTCTCTTAATATTCTGGTCAGCGTGTTAGAACAGTCAGGCGTGTGCTCATCCAGTGCCATCTCTCCACACCGCACTAGACCAAGGGATTTAGATTGTGAGCCCATTGGGGACAGCGATGATAATGTCTTTAAAGCGCTGCGGAATATGTTAGCGCTATACAAAAATAAAGATTATTATTACTAAGGTAACAGATATGTATTTGTAAGTGTGGTGACTTTTATAAGGATAAAGGTGTGTCAGAACTATTTCTTTGACATTATATTCTTTCTTCACATTGGCCCTGCATACTGATATTCAGGAGGAACCGTTATCGGAAAAGATATGACAGCACTAGTTTAATAAGTCTCTTTTTTTTCTTTTTTTTTTATTACTGTTCATTCATTTTCAGCGATGACGTTTTTATTCGGTTGTGCTTCCTCTGACGAACATGTGGGAAGTCACCGTCACACTGAGATATTAGTAGGTCTAAAGTAGCAATGAGAGCATGAACCACTGGCAAAGCCTCTCCCATCAATCGGTAAACAGGTTTTCTGGGACCTTGATATTGAAGGCCTGCTGAGCAGCAGAACTAGACACAGCCACATGTACCAACAAGCCGTACCAACAAGCCACGTGTACCAACAAGCCATACCAACAAGCCACGTGTACCAACAAGCCATACCAACAAGCCACATATTCCAACGAGCTGCAGTGTCAGAGAAAAATGTCCGGCTAGAGCACAGTACTTACAAGCTAGACAGCAACAGTGGTTGTTCTAAACACGAGCTATGACCAAAATCAAAGTGTATGTACATATTCTAACACGGTACCAAGATATAAATCTTTCCGGCACATATTCTAAGGATACATCATCAATTACAAAATTAAAAATCCTGAAGACCCCTCCACCATAACCATCACCAGCCTGAAGGGATAACCCAAGCTGTAAAAGCCCCATACACACCCAACAAGTTTTCCTGGATCTCCTGATTCTTCCTGACATCATCTGATAGGGACCTGGCATTTTGAGTCTAAGCATGCAATTCTTTTTTTCTTGATGAATAAAAAGCCACCAATATATGTGTCTGGTCGTACCTTACGCTGATCTTGGGCTAGAGAGAGATCTGATCAGTATAGCCATGTAGAGTATGTGTTTCCATTATTAGGGATTATTGGTTTATTTAATTAAAGAAGCACCCCCATCAAAATATATAACCTCTTAATATAGTGCAATCATTATATATCACTGTGTACTTACAATTGCTCATTTTTTTTGTCTAAAAAGCTACTGGTAATTCTTCTCTTTTTTCTGTTCTATGTAGAAGCAGGAAGTCTCTTGTCCCCACAGAAATCATTCCCCTCTTCAATTCTGACCCAGCTGCTCCCTCTTCCCCCCCCCTTCCCCCTCCCACCAGGGACTTTTGCAGTGACCTTTGACTCATACAGAGAATTGACCCCGTTTCTACATGCAGCTTAGAAGGATTCAGCAAGTCAGTTTTTAATCACGTGATGTCATAGACCTAATGGAAAAGAGAAGAATTAAATGGGTAGAAAGGGAAAATGAGCAATTGTAAGTACACCGTGCTATATAACATGATATCATAATATAAATTCCCACAATTAGAGATAATTGCTGGAGGAATAAGAAATTCTAGCTAAGTATTAAAATAATTTATATTAATTCATAAGTAATAAAACCATAAATAGAAACAACAATAAAGGTAAAAAACTGGGATATGGACTCCCAAAAAAGGCACAGTCAAATCAGGACACAGTCATATTACCTATATTGATGCAAATAAAAAAGTTTGGGGGTTTTTTTGCCAAGAAAAAACAGTATAAAGCTCAACATGATGGAAAGATAATATAAAGCTAGCCCTGAGTAATCCAGTTATCGTCAAAAGAGGAATATTAATAATAAGGTGATTTTTGGATTTATGTTGTATTATCTGCTATTAAGTGTCTAGCACCTGCATATTGTGTTTTGGTTCTTTATGAATTATTTATATAATATGACTGCAATATATTAAGAAGATACAAATTTTGATGGGAGGAGGAGTGCTTCTTTAACCATCTGTCAGAAATTATGAAGGGGTATATTATTTATGTTTTGTTTGTTTTTTTTTTATTATTCTCATAAGACTACATTACACCAAACACCATTGCGCCTCCTATTTTCTCTTTCCACTGCTTCTGTATAATTGGTATGATCTGGCCATACACATCAGGTGGCTGTCAGACGATTGTTAGGTCGAAAGCCATCTCAGGCGACTCTCCCATACACAAAAGCTCTGATTAAACCAAGCATTCCTGTGTTCTCTATGAGAAAGCCAATGACGGACACCATGGCTTATGTCTAGGAGAACAATGCAATTGGCAGTCCGAAATCGGACATGCACGACTGTCATTTGTACGACCAGTCGGCCGGTGCCCCGTGCGCATTTAACCATAGACTCAAACGGTTGATATCAGCGGGTTCAGCTGACATTAGTCTCATCTGTATTGGGGCCTGAGCTGTGCATGTCTTTACCACGGCTCCATAGGAGTGAATAAACCTGCTGCACACAAGCGCAGTATATTAAATAGACTCCAGGGAGTTTTCTATTTCTCCTTTATTGCTTAGGCGCTTAATTCTAAAACTCTGGGCAAAACCGTCAATGAAAAAGACCTGGGTGTATGGGTGGATGACAAACTCATATTCAGTGGCCAGTGTCAGGCAGCTGCTACAAAGGCAAATAAAATAATGGGATGCATTAAAAGAGGCATAGATGCTCATGAGGAGAACATAATTTTACCTCTATACAAGTCACTAGTTCGACCACACTTAGAATACTGTGTACAGTTCTGGTCTCCGGTGTATAAGAAAGACATAGCTGAACTAGAGCGGGTGCAGAGAAGAGCGACCAAGGAGGACTGGGGGGTCTGCAATACCAAGATAGGTTATTACACTTGGGGCTATTTAGTTTGGAAAAATGAAGGCTAAGGGGTGATCTTATTTTAATGTATAAATATATGAGGGGACAGTACAAAGACCTTTCTGATGATCTTTTTAATCATAGACCTGAGACAGGGACAAGGGGGCTTCCTCTACTTCTGGAGGAAAGAAGGTTTAAGCATAATAACAGACGCGGATTCTTTACTGTAAGAGCAGTGAGACTATGGAACTCTCTGCCGTATGATGTTGTGATGAGTGATTCATTACTTAAATTTAAGAGGGGACTGGATACATTTCTGGAAAAGTATAATGTTACAGGGTATATATACTAGATTCCTTGATAGGGTGTTGATCCAGGGAACTAGTCTGATTGCCGTATGTGGAGTCGGGAAGGAATTTTTTTCCCCAATGTGGAGCTTACTATTTGCCACATGGGTTTTTTTTTGCCTTCCTCTGGATCAGCATGTTAGGCTATGCTTGGGTTGAACTAGATGGACTTAAGGTCTTCCTTCAACCTTAATAACTTTGTTACTTGAAGGACTTGATGACCTTTCATTAGAAAAGCGTGCCCTATTACATTATATGCCCTGCTCTCCAGCACGACTGATAAAGGCATTAATGTAACCCAATATAGAATGAGTCATTTTTTTTCTTCTTGCATTGGCGTGTAGGCGTTCAGGCTGCGCTTTTATGCTAATATTTTAAGCTCGTTTCTGTAAGTAGCAAACAGCGGTCAGGTTTCTAAAGCAGCTGACATTCCTCATTTCTTTTGTCTGTGTGTTTTTCATCTGTCTTGAAGAAGGGGCAGTGCAGTTGTTGCTTTCCTTGTGGGTGATACATGATCTCTCACTTGTCAGACACTTTGTTAAGTCAGCAAAAATATCTGCCAGACCAATGTACTTTGTGAAAAAAAAAATCTAAATTCTTGGTGCCTGGCAGGCATAGAAGACAAACGGATCCTCTCTTTTCGTTCTGTAGAATGTGTTATTGCATGTAGCCGTGTAGTAGACGGTATTTCCTGATAGTGAAGAGTGTACTCTAAGGGTGCACACCTGGAATTGCTGGACCAAAGGTCTGCAACATTTCCAGTGTAACACCAATTTCACACATCCATGTTTTACAGATGGCTGCCGTGTTCGGATCAGGAGATCCGTGGTCAGAGTACAGACCGCGAAACAAGAAATTCAGAAACCTAAGTAGCAATCCTCAGCAATAAATCCTCCCCTCATTTTGGTGATTTTCTTGTGGATTTGCCACTGCGGTTTGCCAGAAATAAACACTAGAAATGCATTGTTTGACCTCTCCCAGCACTTTCACAATAGTGCTTGCCTGACCACGGCCGTTCTCTTTACGCTGCAGTCGCCTGTACGGCAGGTCATCGATGGAAGCCAAGATATAGGGACTTGCCGACTTGCCTTTTTTGTGATAGGTTATGATCACTTATGGCAGAAACGCTGTAAATTTTCTGTAGTGGATGACCCTGATGTACCAACCAAGAAGCTCCAGGAAATCCCAGCGGTTTTTTTTCCTGAAGGATCTTCTTTGACATCTCTTTGGTAATTTTTAGCACTTCACTAGTGAGTGGCTTCCACGTGGAAGCCGCCTGGAGAATGGTCAGGTCACTTCTTTTAACTGCTTCACTTCATTACAAAGGTGAAGTGTTTAAAAAAATGAAATGCTCAAAACACAGTAAGTTGATATGACATTTTAAGGCATATTTTCATATTTACCTATGAGGCAATTGGCTCAGGTGAGGAGACCCATCAGTGGGGCCGGGTGTTTGAGAGCAAAGTCTGTATTTCTTGGACGTGGGAAACCGGACTACAGGTTGTAAACGCCTGCGGATTTTGCTGTTGATCCACAGATAATATTCAAGAAAATCTGAAATCTGGTTTTCTTGTGAATCTTGATTTCCCTAATGAATTCACTTTGGGGAAATCTATAACAAACCAGTAAGAATGATTAACAAGTCTACATCGCAGGTCAGCTTCTGCCGGGACAGTTACCACATGTCGATATGATTTGTGTGTATGTGTGAGATAGTGTAGTGTATGCGGATTATCTGCTCAAAATCAAAGCAGAAAATCTAGCTGCAAGTGAACTTAAGCTGGAAAGGTTAGAAGTTTTTGTCTGTCCTCTTCTGTAAGGTGGTTAAAAAAATGATCTACCTAGATGTGCATTGGAACTTGAAAATGGCTACAATCAAAACATTGCAAACTTACGTGATCGTGTAAAGAACGAGTTAGTAGATCACCATATCTTTTGGCCTGAAGAAGTTTTGGGCCCCTTTTTGGGGGCTGCATGTGAACACAACCTTAATGTTTTTACGCAGTTAGGTCATGGTTGATTATCTGCTGCACCAACAGCATCTGATTGACTGTCAAAGTAATTTCAATGACTGTTTTTTTATACCTAAAATTCCTCTTTCATCCTAAGAGGCTTTAGGTTTTTGCTCCCTTGCCTACTTTTTGAGACTCTGCGCTACAAGTAATGCGAATCATTACTGCTAAATTAAGGTCTTTGCACAGTGAAGACAAGGATAAAAATATATGTAGCTCTAATTACAATCCTTGCTTTCTGATGGGATTAATGACCATCTTTCTAAAGGAGAGTATCCAAGAGATCTGACGCCCAAGGTGAGGTCAATAGGATTGATTTCTGCAGAACCAGAAAAGATGCTGATCCACACATTTTCTGCTCAAATATCCAGTTCTAAAATAAGTATTCTGGCTTCATTGATGCAAGAAAGCTGTTCTGTGTTTCTAAAGTCAGTTTATTTGGTAATATACATCTTTTATCCCCGTATAAATAAACCAGCCAAGACGTCTTCCAATACTGGGGAGGACACCATGTAAACCTGATGCCTAAAGGCTTCATTAATTTTAACACCACTTCTAATCGACAGCTGGCATGGAACAGATGCTACCTTTTTACCGTAGACTACAAATTAGGAAAGTAGTATCTGCGTATGTAACTTATGTTGGGGCATTGGGTTATGGAGAAGGAATGGAAAGAGCCAACTTATTTCTGCACTTCTCTGGTTTTTGATCTCCGGTCTTGACTCTACCCTAATGGCATGTAAAGTGATGTCAGTAAATCTACATGCTCTCCAGAGAGGGAATGTTTTTTTTTTTTTTTAAACGTTCTTTTAATTTGTGGTTTTGATGATACAGCAGGAATATCTGTAGTAACTGTTTAGTTGTCTTTAGTTGCACGTGAATGTCTGTGGAAATGATATATGTATTTAGTGGTATTTTTCTAATTATTCCTTTTTTGATGTCCAGATAAACCTTTATTAAACCTCTTATTCATATATTTTAAAGAGAACCTCTCTGCAAAAATGACTGGTCAAGCTACGTTCTGTACCTTGTAGGGGACATAGTACAAAATCATACCCATAAGGGTATGGGTATGGGCACACGTTGCAAATTCTCTGCGGATCCGCAGCGTTTTTTGAGGTGCAGAAACGCTGCAGATCCGCAATTGATTTACAGTACAATGTAAATCAATGAGAAAAAAAATGCTGTGCACACTTTGCAGAAAATCCACTGCGGAAACACTGCGGTTTAAAAGAAGTAGCATGTCACTTCTTTTTTTCTGAATCTGCAGCGTTTTTGTACCCATTCCATTATAGAAAACCACAGGGGTAAAAAAGGAAAAAATCCGCAAGAAAAACGCAGCAAAAACGCACAAAAAACGCTGCGGAACTGCACAAAAAACGCTATTCATCCGCAGGTGCGTTTTCTGCTAGGAGAGGCAGAATCCGCACCAGAAATTCCTAAGCCTAATCCGCAACCTGTGAACATAGCCTAAGTGTTCAAATCCATTGCTGCATTTAACATAAATCCGGCTCTATTCATATATGCTAATTAGCTTTTTAGTGCTCCCTTGATGTAGCCAAACAATTTAGTGAGCCTTTCTAGTATCTTGTTTTCCATCTACAGTTGTGTGAAAAAGTGTTTGCCCCTTCCTGGTTTCCTGTTCTTTTTCATGTTTGTCAGACTTAAGTGTTTCAGATCCCACATAAAAGAACCCAAAATAGCATTGAAAGAACTGCAGGCCTCACATGCTTTAGTTAATCAGTGTTCATGAGTCAACAGTAAGTAAGACACTGGGCAAAAATGGTCTGCATGGCAGAGTTCCAAGAAGAAAACCACTGCTGAGCAATAAGAACTTAAATGCGTGTCTCAGTTTTGCCAGAAAACATTGCAATGATCCCCAAGACTTTTGGGAGAATACTCTGTGGACTGACGAGACAAAAGATGAACTTTTTGGAATGTGTATGTTCCATTACACCTAGCATGGAAGTAGCACAGCATTTCATAGGAACATCATACCAACAGTAAAATATAGTGGTGGTAGTGTGATGATCTGGGGCTGTTTTGCTGCTTCAGGACCTGGAAGACTTGCTGTCGTAAATGGAACCATGAATTCTGCTGTCTACCAAAAAATCATGAAGTAGAGTGTCCGGTCATCTGTTCATGACCTCAAGCTGAATCAAACTTGGGTTATGCAGCAGGACAATGATCCCCCAAAAAAAGAAAACTAGTTTCCCCTTAACTTTCTATCAGGTCAGCGACAATTGATAATCCTGCAAGGGAGTATATGCGGGCATGATGGTCCATGTGCATATGCACCTCCTTATGTCAGTAATACTGTCCGTTAGGCCTCAGTCACACATCGATGAAGAAATGGTAATGGTGTCGTTAGTGTTTTGGATCAGTGTGTCATCAGTGTTTTGGATCAGTGTGTCATCACTCTTTTGGATCAGTGTGTCATCAGTGTTTTGTTTTGGATCTCGGTGTCATTAGTATTTTGGGTATCGGTGTCATCAGTATTTAGGATCGGTGTGTCATCACTCTTTTGGATCGGTGTGTCATCAGTGTTTTGGATCAGTGTGTCATCAGTGTTTAGGTTCTCTGTCATCAGTGTTTTGGATCTCTGTCATCAGTGTTTTGGATCTCTGTGTCATCAGCATTTAGGATCTGTGTGTCATCAGCGTTTAGGATCTGTGTGTCATCAGTGTTTTGGATCTCAGTGTCATTAATGTTTTGGGTATCGGTGTCATCAGTGTTTAGGATTGGTGTGTCATCACTCTTTTGGATCGGTGTGTCATCACTCTTTTGGATCTGTGTCATCAGTGTTTTGGATCAGTGTGTCATCAGTGTTTAGGATCTCTGTGTCATTAGTGTTTTTGGATCTGTGTCTTCAGTGTTTTGGATCTCTGTCATTAGTGTTTTGGGTATCGGTGTCATCAGTGTTTTGGATCGGTGTGTCATCACTCTTTTGGATCGGTGTGTCATCAGTGTTTAGGATCGGTGTGTCATCAGTGTTTTGGATCTCTGTGTGATCAGTGTTTTGGATCAGTGTGTCATCAGTGTTTTGGGTCTCTGTGTCATTAATGTTTTGGGTATCGGTGTCATCAGTGTTTAGGATCTCTGTCATCACTCTTTTGGATCAGTGTGTCATCAGTGTTTAGGATCGGTGTGTCATCACTCTTTTGGATCCGTGTGTCATCAGTGTTTTGGATTAGTGTGTCATCAGTGTTTTGGATCTGTCATTAATGTTTTGGGTATCGGTGTCATCAGTGTTTAGGATCGGTGTTTCATCAGTGTTTTGGATCGGTGTGTCATCAGTGTTTTGGATCGGTGTGTCATCAGTGTTTTGGATCGGTGTGTCAACAGTGTTTTGGATCGGTGTGTCATCAGTGTTTTGGATCAGTGTGTCATCAGTGTTTTGGATCAGTGTGTCATCAGTGTTTTGAATCAGTGTGTCATCAGTGTTTTGGATCAGTGTGTCATCAGAGGACGGCACATGGGCTGTACATGGATGCCATCTGTGTGCTGTATGTGATTCTCACAGACCCATAGATTTGTATTGGCCCTTGTCATCCGTGCTGCCAGAAAAACACGGACACGTGCATAGCACAGATTAGAATGCATTGTATCTGTGGAAAAATGGGTCGAACACAGACTCCTAGATGAGGCCTCACATTCATACCTCGCCTTTAATGTACAGGGAGTAGTGTCCTCATTAAGTTATTTTCCTGTTCATTCACATGGCGTCTGGTGTAGTAAATATGTGCCATGTGCACTTTTATAGTTTTCATCAAGGCACTGACGAAACATTACCTTCTGAGCAAATGACCCACAGCTGCCAAAACCTTGAACAGTGGAAGAAATGTGTTTTTAAGCCTCTCGTGCAGATCAAGTGTGTTTTTCAGGAAATATCTTAGTTTTCACAAGCGAAGAATCTAAAACATACACATTTCAGGGCCGACTTGCCCTCGTTCTGTTTGTGTGTATTTTATGAGCTTGTTAAGTGATGTGTAATTTATGAATATATTTTTAATTTCGTTATTTAAATAGGTTTAGCTGTTGCAGAGCTAAGTGTCTTTATTCTGTTTCCTCCATTCTGTATTGTGTGTGCCAATGAATATTGTACTACTGAGCTACATTAGTAAGTGTAGTATAGCACTAGCTAGAACTATCCCATAGTACTGGCCTACATTTAATTTTGTTGATCTCATTGGCTACATTAAACAGTTTCAGCTCTGTGGGAACTAATCGAAACTGAATTACCAAATGTTCTAGCGTCTGGACAGTGAGCGAAAATGTTTAAGAGATAGGAAGCAAAAAGTTACAGTTGGTTTCTATGTCTTAGACTTCCACTTTTGGACATTTGAGGCTTCAGGTTATTTTATAACAGGAGGAATGGCTCAGACATTAAGGCTACATTTACAGCAAAGTATTTTCAGTCCGCGTACTGTCTGTGGAAAAAACTGAATTACATGGACAGCACTAGGACCAATATTATTTAATTGGGTTGTTCAATACCGTTTTTTTTACACGGACCAAATATTTGCGTAAAACAAATGCACTGTGTCATGCCGGTGACTCTCACTGATTGTAAGCGCCATCCTACACACTGCATGCTCCGCTCTTCTCCTCCCAGTGTAAGACCATCTCTCTGAGCTGCCTTATCAATTACTTCCAGCACTTCTATATTCTCCTATTGCTTGAGTTTAAAACCTCTGTGAGTTTTGCTTCCCTGGCCTATCCCCTGCCAGCAGTGGATATACTAGGCATCTCCTCCCTCCACACCTTGCCTGAGCATAGGTACTAGTTGCAGTGTGTTTCTAGTTTCCTACTAAGATGCATTACTTTTTTGTCTCTCCTGTTACCGACCCAGCTTATTTTCTAATTTTGTCTGATCTTTTTGAATCTGACCCTGGCTTCGTATTTTGAGCCGGTGCTTCCCACTCAACCTCGGATTGTCTGGCCACGTCTCTGTCTGCTCCCTCTGGGCCTCTTATTTCTGCCTTGACCCTTTGGTCAGCTGCTGCAGGTCCAGATACATCCCTGGAGTGGTGCCTGGTGGTGACTACCCAAACAGCCCAACCTGATCCTCCCCATCAGAGGCTCTAGTAATGACAAGGTAGTCACTTAGTTACGCCCCTCCAGGGTAAGCCGGCCAGTGGCGCATTGGATCCACACCCACCATCATCAAATACTGCATGAATTAGTCTCCTGCGTTTCTGATAATAATAATAATAATAATTTTTATTTATATAGCGCCAACATATTCCGCAGCGCTTTACAAATTATAGAGGGGACTTGTACATACAATAGACATTACAGCATAACAGAAATACAGTTCAAAACAGATATCAAGAGGAGTGAGGGCCCTGCTCGTAAGCTTACAAACTATGAGGAAAAGGGGAGACACGAGAGGTGGATGGTAACAATTGCTATAGTTATTCGGACCAGCCATAGTGTAAGGCTTGGGTGTTCATGTAAAGCTGCATGAACCAGTTAATTAATTTTTTTTTTTTTTTTTTAAGATCAACCACATAGTCTTCAATGTATATGGACTCATTGCCGTTATCAACATAGCAAACTGTTTGGTCTTGTAAATGTTAACAACTGCTGATGTATAAAAACAGATACCACATGGGTGGCATACAAATGACAATACAGTTGAAAAAGTCTACACTTTTTATGGATGAAAATCGGACAGTTTTTTATACACTAATAAGACACAACGGAGGAAAGTCTGGAGAACATGTTGATCTAATCAAGTAGATCGGATTTGTAGTCTGGGAATAGAGACCATACTGCAGTCTTAAGACATGTCAAGTTTGACATATCCTTCCTTTCTTTGAACAAACGTTGACACGTCTGAAAGTGACAGTCAGTTTTCGAGAGAGACTTAACACACCACCTGCATGTATGTATTGTGAAGCAATGTTTGTTGGCAAATTTCAGTGGATTCCACCATCAAGATAATGCCCAACTGTCTTTGGATGTTTCATACTAAGGCAATAGGGAATGGACAGGTTGGGTTTTTGTCTGTCTGAGACTTTGTTGACTTTCAAAGTAAGCATGTCAACCAAATAACACTTTTCAAAATGCTGACCTTATAGGTTTGCTATTTCTCTCTCTCTGTCGACGCATCTGTCATAATACTGGGTGCGTCACACATGTTTTCCTCTATTTTCACAACGTCCATCGACGCGTCATTTCACTGCACTATGACGCACAGCCAACGACGGAAGTGTGAAAGAGGCCTAAGCTGCACTGTATGGCTTAGCCCAGTGGGTATCCTCAAGGAGAAATTTTAACCCTTAAAGCTCCCATTGAATATCCCTAACAAAGTCAACCATTTTCTTACTGGACAAGAATATGGGGAAAGAACCTCAAAACATCTGTATGCAAATGTAAGTTCTGGTTTGGCTTTCCCTCCTAAGTCTTGTTGCAAGGCTGTTTGGAAGGGTTGTTACTGACTTGTATGATTGCCACATGCAGTAGGAGGCACTAGAGATCCTGTTCTCTTCCTCGATGAAGAGGCTGTTTGCACACATGATTATGTAGAATGTATATAGACTTCACTTGGTTCCAAAGCACATTGGAAGATTTGAAAGAGCCACAAAACCTAAAGTACAAAGCTTGTGATCAAAGAAAATGGTTAGTCAGTGGTCATCTCTAGGGCTTGAAAGGGCCCAGTGTTTCCAGTGGCCAGATATTACCTGAACAAGGCTGTGGTTAGATGTTTAATTGGTGAGGTCACATGCACACAGTCTGGGCAATGTGTTCCTAAGCCCGGAAGACAACTGAGTAGTAGTATTTGTTTGCCTGTGCTCTGTACCAAGTCTTGATCATTTCCTTTCCTTTCCTCCCCTGAATGGGTTGACAGCTTGTTTTTCTAGGCTCTGATTGTCACATGATTATAGCTGTGTCATTTTAGAAGCAACATCTGTTTTTCAATGGATCCAATGTTTACAAATTATCAACAGATGGGCGCACCGGAGCACAGACAGGTCAGGCAACTTGTGCAAGGTCAAAGGGGAACACAGGAAGAGGGAATCATCGGCTTATGCTGCCTGCGGAGTCTCAGATACTATACAAAGGAGCATTTTATGGTGAGGCAGGCTGACAGAAGAGCCCAAAATATGACTAATTTCTTAAAAATCAACGTATTATTTACTAATTCACTATTTAATTTATGATAGCAGTAGATATGTAGTCATATATAAACTTTTACTTTTAGGCTCCCTGTGCATGCATGTATGTGTGTATCTGTGTGTGTATGTGTATATATATATATATATACCATATATATATATATATATATATATATATATATATATATATATATATATATATATATATATATATATATACACACACAAGATGGTGGCCCGATTCTAACGCATCGGGTATTCTGGAATATGTATAGTAGTATATAGCAGGGGTCCCCAACTCCAGTCCTCAAGGCCCACCAACAAGTCATGTTTTCAGGATTTCGTTTGCATTGCACAGGTGATGCAATTATTACCTGGGCAAGACTAAGGAAATCCTGAAAACATGACATGTTGGTGGGCCTTGAGGACTGGATTTGGGGACCCCTGGTATATAGCACAGCCACGTAGTATATAACACAGCTACATAGTACTGTATATAACACAGACAGCCATGTAGTATATAGCACAGCCGCATAGTATATAACACAGCCCACGTAGTATTTAGCGCAGCCACGTAGTATATTGCCCAGCCACGTAACACAGACAGCCATGTAGTATATAGCAGCCACATAGTATATAACACAGCCCACGTAACACAGCCACATAATATATAGCAGAGGTCCCCAACTCCAGTCCTCAAGGCCCACCAACAGGTCATGTTTTCAGGATTTCCTTTGCATTGCACAGGTGATGCAATTAATACCTGGGCAAAACTAAGGAAATCCTGAAAACATGACATGTTGGTGGGCCTTGAGGACTGGAGTTGGGGACCTCTGATATATAGCACACCCACGTAGTATATACAAAGCCCACGTAATATATAGCTCAGCCCATGCAGTATATTACACAGGCCACATAGTATATAGCAGCCAGGCAGTATATAACACAGCCCACGTAATATATAGCACAGCCCATGTAGTAGATAACTCAGCCCACGTAGTATATAACACAGGCCACGCAGTATATAACACAGCCCACATAGTATATAGCAGTGTGGGCACCATGTAGGCAGCATCAATAGTAAAAAGTTGGTCTGGGATGGGGCGACACACTGGCACTGACTGGAAGGGAGTAGGGAGGGGGGCACTGACTTTAGAAGAGTAGGGAGGAGCCAATTCGCGGCCGGACTAAGCCTGTCGCTGATTGGTCGGGGCCGGCCCCGACCAATCAGCGACGCGGGATTTCCGTTAGAAAGACAGACAAACAGACGGAAGTACCCCTTAGACGATTATATAGATAGAAGATATATACACTGTTGTGTGAAAGCGTATTTGCCCCCGTCCTTCTTTCCTATTCTTTTGCATGTTTGTCACACTTAAATGTTTCAGATCACCAAACAAATTCAAATATTAGACAAAGATAACACAAGTAATCACAAAATGCAGTTTTTAAATGAACGTCTTTATTATTAAGAGAAAATGAAATCCAAACCTACAAGGCCCTGTGTGAAAAAGTGATTGCCCCCTAAACCAATTATCAAGTTGGGGCCACCCTTAGCAGCAACAACTGCAATCAAGCGTTTGCGATAACAGGCAATGATTTTTTTTTTACAGTGACCTGAATGAATTTTGGCCCACTCATCCTTGCAGAATTGTTGTAATTCGGCCAAATTGGAGGGTTTCCGAGCATGAACCGCATTTTTAAAGTCATGGCACAGCATCTCAATCGTATAAAGGTCAGGACTTTCACAAGGCTACTCCAAAGTCTTAATTTTTTTTCTTAAGCCATTCGGAGGTGGACCTGCTGGTGTGTTTTCGTTGTCCTGCTGCATAACCCAAGTGAGCTTCAGCTTGAGGTCACGAACAGGAAGCCGGACATTATCCTTCAGGATTTTTTAGTAGCAGAATTCATGGTTACATTTACCAAAGCAAGTCTTCAAGCTCCTGAAGTAGCAAAACAGCCCGGACCATCACACTACGATCATCATATTTTACGGTTGGCATGATGTTTCTTTTCTGAAATGTTGTTACTTCTAAGCTAGATGTAATGGGGCATACACCTTCCAAAAAGTTCATCTTTTGTCTCATCAGTCCACCTAGTATTTTCCCAAAAGTCTTGGGGATCATCGAGATGTTTTCTGGACCTCTTGGATGAGTCGTCGCTGCGCTCTTGGGGTAATTTTGGATGGATGGACACTCCTGGGAAGGTTCACCACTTTTCCATGTTTTCACCATCTGTGAATAATGACTTTTGCTGTGGTCCCAAAGCTTTAGAAATGGCTTTATAACCTTTTCCAGACTGATAGATCTCAGTTGCTTTGGTTCTCAATTTGTTCCAGAATGTCTTTGGATTGCGGCATGATGTCTAGATTTTGAGGATCTTTTGGGCATCTTCACTGTCATGCGGTCCTGTTTAAGTAATTTCTTGATCGAGAACAGGTGTGGCAGTAATTAAGCCTGGGTGTGGCTAGGGAATTTGAACTTACAGTACCTTTCCAAAAATGTGATAAACCAGTTAATTTATGTTTTAAGGAGGTGGGGCAATCGCTTTTTTGAACAGAACCCTGTAGGTTTGGACTTGTTTTTCCCTTAATAATAAAGACCTTCATTTAACAACTACATTTTGTTTGCATGTGTTATCTTTGTCCAATATGTAAATTTGTTTGGTGATCTGAAACATTTAAGTGTGACAAACATGCAAAAAAAATAGGAAATCAGGAAGAAGGCAAACACTTTTTTTTTTTGCATTCCTCTATATGTGTGTGCATGTGTGCGCGCACACACGCACGCACGCACACACACACACACACACACACACACACACCTCACACACACACACACACCTCACACACACACACACACACACACACACACACACACACACACACACACACACACTGTATGTAATAAACTCCTGGACGGTGAAAATGCAACACTAAGAAATAATTTTGGGGGGAAATCACAGGGTGGACAGGCATGTCATTGATATACAAATAATGGAAAAGGCAAAGCATCATTTTCAAAACATTGTGAATTATTCAGTATTGACGTTGAGTGCCATATGCAGAAATACACGCCATGCCATGCTATAAATGAGGTGATGGTTATCAGAGAATTCACTTGCAATTGCCGAGCAGTTATGTCCTAGATGAGCTCAACGGAAGACAAGTCCGGAGACGTTGCAGGCTATGGTAGCACTTTTAGGCCAAGCAGCCCTGCTCACAGTACCACGAGCAACATGTGGCCTGATATTATGTTGAAAAACAATTCTTGGGACACTTTCATGAAGGCCTCTTTATAATGGAACTCTAATTGCATGCAACATCAAAGCTGAAAAGGATAGATCTCCTTTTCAGCCTCCATTGCCATCTTCCTCTGCACCATGATGGCCTTTGAGAGAAATGGCTGGAGATCTTCTAAGTTGTGCAGACGCCTAAGGCATTGTATGTAACATCTAATATTGCTTGCAGTACATAATGAATCACTCTGCTCCATTCTTCAAACCTGACCAGACCACATGAGCAACGCCATTAAGAGGCCTTCATGAGGGAACTTTACACTGGTCCTACTCTCGGGATTATGGTGTGGGGTGACATGATGTGTGGCAGATGGACCCCTCAAGTCGTTATCCCAGATATACTATCGGTCCAGCGTTACATTGATTTGGCTGTGGAACCAGTGGTGCGGCCATTTCGGGAAAGTGATTTAGGAGTCATTTTTCAACATGACAGCATGTTGCTCGTGCTACCATGAGCAGCCTGCGTCATCTATGCATGCTGCCATATCTCCGGACTTGTCTCCCACTGAGCACTTCTGGGACATTATTAGTCGGCAATTACCAAGGGAGATGCCAACAGGAGATATTCATTATTTGCACGAGTGCATTTAGCAAGAACATTCCTTAGACAACCATTAATAACCTCATTGATAACATGCAGTGGTGTAAGTGTGGTTATAGCTGCATGTCACATTCATACTTGAAACTGAATAAATAGAGATATTTTGAAAATTGTTTCCATTTTTCATCACTTGCGAATCATTACTATGTCTATCAATCCATAACTTTCCCTTCTTGATGTTCAAATTACAGAGCTTGTGGACAGTTAGTCCATGTAGTACATGGTTGATAATTCTTTAATTACCTAATGTAATACTAAATTTTTCTTTGTTAAACCATTTGTGTGCTAGCTGTCTCAGGAACCAGGCCAGTGGCAATAAACAGTTTGCCATGGCGGTTGGCAAAATAAATAGTAAAAAATACTCCATTCGGGGCGCTCTGCTCTTTTCAGTTTTGGTCTCCGCTGTATTTTTATCTTACGCTCACCTCTTACACAGTAATTTCCATTTTAATGTATATTATTAGTTGCACTTCCATCCACAAATCTCATCTCTGGGCGAGTGCTGTTGAAGTAGGTTGTAAAGTAGATTTAATTTCTGTCATCAGTATACTTACCTTTTTATACCTGATTTAAAAGATCATTTAAAACCATTAACTGTGTTTAATCAAAATCATAACACAACAGCCTAATGGAGGTGAGTCACAAAATAATCACAATTTAACACAGTATAAAATGATGTCTACTCTATCTTTTCTTAATTTCCACAAATTATGTTTTAGTATAGATTAAGGAATAAAAGCCTACAAATTGAAGATCTATAAGTATATGGAGAATGAAAGGAGAATACGTAGGTTTTAAATAGCAAGTAAAGGAAATTTCCTGTCTGATGCCAATATGCTAATCATGTTCTTCAAAAGAATAGAAAAAATGTGACATTAGAGTATGTGCGTGTATATATGTATATGTGTATATATATATATATATATATATATATATATATATACATATATATATATATAGTGTGTATATTCATGTATTATATATACTGTATACGCTAGACCCCATCGGGGGACAGCATTGGTATTGTCATCACCTCTACACAGAAACACAAGGGGACCTGTAGTGCCCCACTACGCCACCGCTACAGGGCAAGTGGGAAGAGACGGTCAAAATGCCAGAATAATAGATGTGCCTTTTCTGGCAGCTGTGGGCTGCTGTTTTTAGCCTGGGGGGAGGCAGTATTAATGGCCCCTTACTAGCCTGAGAATACCAGCTGGCTGGTTGTCAAAAATGGGCGGGACCCATGTTTTTTTTTTAATTATTTATGTAAATAATTTTAAAACACAGTGTGGGAACCTCTATATTCTTAATAGCCAGCCTTGCTAGCGCTGACAGCTGAGGGTGTTCGGGTGGGGCAAACCCAATAAGTAACACGGACTTCCTGGTGAAGTCCGTGTTCGGTGTCCATGCCCGAACAGTAGGTGTTCGGTACGGATGCCGAACTCTACTGTTCGGGTTCGCCCATCTATACTCCTGACCTGAAACATACAGTTTCATATGTGTCTATGAAGCTATAAGTTCAACCGGGAGACCCAGCAGCAAGTTCTGGCATTGAGGTCCATATACTGACCATAAAGTGCACATGCAAACCCGGCCTTACGCTGCATTCACACATTTGTGTGAGTGTTCCAGTTTGAAAGAAAAGGACCAATTTTTTCTCAAGCTTGATCCTCATTGCATTACTTTTTTATTTTCTCATCTTTTTTTTTTTAACCCCTTAATGCCATCAGACCTAATTGTACGTCCGATGGCAGTACCCTTGCTTTGATGCGTGCTCCGGCAGTGAGCCCGTATCAAAGCCGAGGCATGCCAGCTGTTTTGAATAGCTGACATGTGCCCGCAATAGGTGTGGGTAGAATTGCGATCCACCCGCACATATTAACTAGTTAAATGCCGCTGTCAAACTCTGACAGCGGCATTTAACAAGCGCTTCCGGCCATTCAGCCGGAAATGCGCGCACCAGTAACCCCCATCACATGATCAGGGGTCATCGGTGCGTCGGCATGACAACCTGAGGTCTGCTTGAGACCTCTATGGTTGTTGATGCCGGATTGCTATGAGCGCCACCCTGTGGACGGCGCTCATAGCAAGTCTGTAATTCTGCTACTTAGAGGCGATCTGAGCATCGCCTCTATGTAGCAGAGCCGATCAAGTTGAGGCATGGGGGCTATTGAAGCATGCCGAAAGTGAAAAAAAAATAAAATAAAAAAAGGTTTAAAAAAATATGAAAAAAATATAAAAGTTCAAATCACCCCCCTTTCGCCCCATTCAAAATAAATCAATAAAAAAAATCAAACATACACATATTTGGTTTCACCGCGTTCTGAATTGCTCGATCTCTCAATAAAAAAAGGATTAACCTGATCGCTAAACAGCGTAGCGATAAAAAAGAAAGTCAAAATGCTAGAATTGTTATTTTTAAAATGTGATCAAAAGAATGTATCTGCACCATAATGATATAATTAAAAACGTCAGCTCGGCACCCAAAAAATAAGCCCTGACCCAACCCCTGATCACGAAAAATGGAGACGCTACGGGTATCGGAAAATTGTGCAATTTTTTTTGTTTGTTTGTTTTTTTAAATAGCAAAGTTTGGAATTTTTTTTCACCACTTAGATTTAAAAAAATAGACATATTTGGTGTAAATGAACTCGAAATAACCTGGAGAATCATAACGGCAGGTCAGTTTTAGCATTTAGTGAACCTAGCAAAAAAGCCAAACAAAAAACAAGTGTGGGACTGCACTTTTTTTGCAATTTCATCGCACTTGGAATTTTCTTTCCTGTTTTCTAGTACATGGCATGGTAAAACCAATGGCGCCGTTCAAAAGAACAACTTGTCCCGCAAAAAGTAAGCCCTCACGTGGCCATATTTACGGAAAAATAAAAAAGTTATGGCTCTGGGAAGGAGGGGAGTGAAAAACGCAAAACCGAAAAAAGCTCCGGGGGTTAAGAAGCGGATAAACTTTCTGAACTTTTATTTATCCATTAACTTGAAACAAAGGATTAAACTGTTTTAGACAACTCCCCATAAACGTCAGTGGCCGAGTCTGATCCACAAAGTGGGCTAGGATTATTCATTTATTATGCGTTGCTTATATAGCACCCATCCTATTCTGTAGCGCTTTACAGATATTATCAATGACCCCACTGTCTTTGGAGTGTGGGAGGAAACCGGAGTACCCAGAGGAAACCCACCTAATCATGAGAAGAACATTAAAAACCCTTGCAATTTTTGTCCTTGGTGGAAATTGAACCCATGACCCCACTGCTGCAAGGCTACAGCGCTTACCACTGAGCCACCTTGCTGCCCAATAGGACATGCTCCGAGTCTGGAGGGCTGGAGACACTGACCCGTTTTTAACCATACACACGGTCATACAAATTCAACGCGTTAGTCCACATTCATTCACTTATAGTATTTGAGGTTAGTGATAAACGTTTAAAGTCTTAACATGGTCAAAAGGATAAATGTAGATATATGATGATTAAATGATGGGAAAACAGTAAGGAGATGGTGATAAAAAGTAAAATCTCACCATAAGTAAAAATAACAAATTAATATTGTGTAGGTATTTAGAGTATTTGTATTATGTAGAAAAGCAAGGTAGAGGTACGGATAAAATTTAACTTTTAATATTCCACAATAAAATAACCAAAAGGATTCATAAACAAACCAAACATATAACAAATGTCACATCAAAAAATCAACATATAAAACATCGCTCACTCTAGAGATGCAGTGTGCAAAGATATGGGTAAGGGAATAAGAAAAATAAACATTTAAACCGTAAGCCCTAATAAACAACCAGTAGGCAGATACTTTAAGGGTATGTGCACACATTAGGATTTCTTGCAGAAATTTTCCTGACAAAAACCGGACATTTCTGCCAGAAATCCACATGCATTTTTTTCGCGTTTTTTAACACGTTTTTGATGACTTTTTGGTGCGTTTTTTGTGCGTTTTTTTTCCAAATGCATAGAATAGCGGAAAATCCGCAAACTTAATGAACATGCTGCTTTTTTTTTTTTACCGCGATGTGTTTTTTTTTCACGGAAAAAAACGCATCATGTGCACAAAACATGCAAAATGCATTCTAAATGATAGGATGCATAATGTATGCATTTTTAATGAGTTTTCATAGCGTTTTTATCGCGAAAAAACGTGAAACAATCTGAACGTGTGCACATACCCTAAAAAGAGTAGTATGTCACAAAAATATCAATGCCCTGGTGAGTATTAGCATGCAGTATAAATTGAAAAAGGAACAATCTCACCCAACATTGCTCCTTCTTCCACCAGACCATAATGCTTTCAGAGTCCAATATATCCGCACTTGATGGGGGAGGCTTTTATAAACATCCATACAATACCCCACTCTGTGGACATATCCAAAGGACCATGCGTAAATCCTCCCCAAAGTTTTGCTCCCAACGCATTTCACTCGGCTAGATCATCTGGGGAGGTATAGACCATTATAGGGAATCTGTCACCTCATTTTGCTGCTATAAACTGCGGCCAACGCCATCAGGGGCTTATCTACTGCATTCTGTAATGCTGTAGATAAGCCCCCGATGTATCCTGAAAAATAAGAAAAACAATTTAGATTATACTCACCCAGTGGCGGTCCGGTGCGGTTCGGGTCCGATGAGCGTCGCAGGTCCAGGTCCGGCGCCTCCCATCTTCATGCGATGACTTCCTCTTACTTGATTCTGTCGCGGCTCCTGCGCAGGCATAATTGAGGGCAGAGCAAAGTACTGCAGTGCGCAGGCACCGTGAAAGGTCAGAGAGGCCTGGCGCCTGCGCACTCCAGTACTTTACGCTGCCCTCAACAGAGCAAATCAGTACGCCTGCGCAGGAGCCACAACAGAAGCAAGGAAGAGGACATCATCACATGAAGATTGGAGGTGCCGAACTGTGACACCCATCGGTTGCAAACCGGACCGCCCCGGGTGAGTATAATCTAACTTGTTTTTCTCATCTTTTAGGTTACATCGGGGGGTTATGTACAGCATTACAGAATGCTGTAGATAAGCCACTAATAGAGGTGGCCGCAGTTTATAGCGGCAAAATGAGGTGACAGATTCCCTTTAAATACAATGTATTAGAAATCACACTCTATAACGATGATTAAAGGCAATCTGTCACCACACTTGACCTATCTAATCTATTAATATGGGCATACAGGTTATAGACTGCAGGGGAGAGTGATACCTGTGTGTCTCATATCAGATGCCTTGTTGTGGATAAATCACCTTGTATCTCTTTATATAAGTGACCTCTTCCAGGCTCTGAAGAGGACGCTACCTGAAAGGTAACTGCCTCCAGACCTAATTATACGTAAAGGGCAGTTCCCAGTGTGAGACAAGTAACTAACACAGAACAGGAGAAATGAACTTTGTCTTCTTGCAAACACATTTTTATGCAGATTAACTTTAAATAAAATAAATGGAGATGTTATGTTTTGATGTTTCATGTAAAAAGTTTACAAGCCCAGTGCCTAAAGGTAAGTATCAGACAGTTGGACTAAACCTATCCCAGATTAGTATTTTGGCCTACAGTGCATCAGCGTTGATGGAGTGTATGTGATCCATCACCCTTCCTTGGGGCGATGATGGGTACTGAGTGCATATGTAATGGAGGAACACAACCACTTCAACATCTCTGCCTACCTGCCTTAATTCTTCTCTGGGCAATTAGCGCTACATTTAACACCATTAGCTGACCGACCTTTGCATTCTTTGTTTGTATTTTACCTTGGGTGATGACGGCTCCTTTTCTGTAGTATTTCATGGTTGTTGTTGCATACTATTCTGCCAGGATTTTATTTCTTGTGCATGCTCACATGTTATCTATTTCACACTGTGATACAAGGCTAAATGTCCAGTGGTGCTTTATATGTGATCAGCATTAGTAGTTATTTATTCAGTGTAAGTGATGATGTATGGGATTATAATCACATTTTTTTCAAGAAAGCAAAATCTAATTTTTTTAAGTCGTTCTAAACGCCGAAACCTGTTTCCATAAATTGGCTTCACAGAGGTAATGTTATTGATTTTTTTTTTTTTTTTTTTTATTTGCTGAGGCTTTAAGAGCATAAAGCAGAAGGCGTCATTTTGGCACCTGGCAACCATATATTCCTATGTAGGTCCTGTTAGCAGTGCCCAAACAGTCTTTAACTTTCAACTGGTGTAATATTATATTTCTCTGTTAGTTAGGAACTCTAAAACTGCGGCACGGGGGCCATATTCGGCCGTGATGCTACTCTGTGCGGCCAACATCCATCGGGTGACTGTTCACGGCTGGTGCTAATGGTGCAGTGTATGGACATCTCTATTTGGTTATCTCCATGGAAGTTTTATAGCAAAGCGGCTCGCTCACACGCGGACGAGTGCTGTGCGATGTTTTATCCGATAGCTCTCCGACTAGTGTTATACTATAGGGCTGTGCTGATCTGCATTTTTTTTATTCAGACCGAATAAGTCTCTGAAAAAAAATCGCAACATGCTGCCAGTGGCTGCACAAATAGGATCACGGTCACTCAAAACAGCGGACTATACTCGGATGACAACTGAGTGCAGATTGACATCCGCAGGCTAAGACAATGAAGAAGATGGAGAAATTAATTTCTCTGTCTTCTCTGTAGTTGTGATATGATTTTCTTAACTGAGAGAATCGGATCACAGTAAAGTGACACTTTGATCAGAGTTTGATCCGAAAGTCATTACCATAATCGATTTCATTCTCTTGGAAGAGAGGATCATCCCTTGTGTGAGCGAGCCCTTAGTGAAACCCTCAGCCGTCAACAACTCACAATGCGAGAGCTACATGCATGTATGGCGGGGTACATCATCTCTGGGCCAGGACACCTTCCAGTGGGCCCATGGCCTATCTGTTGTGCCCCATATTTGAGACTCCTGTTTGTTTAGTACTCCGGAGAGTAAGGGATGGTTGTGCATTATTAGACCTTCTCTATTGTAGTTTATGGGGGATGTGAAACTGCAATGGAGATTAGCTGGCCTATTCATCACCACATTAGTTTGTTTTCCGAACCTTTTGGAATGCATTTTTTATTTTTATATCAGAATCTGTATTTTAAAAAATATTGACTTTTTTTCTACTGCCCACGTTCTTTCTGTTCCATCAGGAAATCAACACGTCCATTAGATTCTGAGCCAGTCTATTGCTGCTAGCTTCTGCATTGAGCATTTAATGAGAGTGTACAAAAGCCCACCGTGAAGGGAGGGGGATTGCGATATAGCCCACTGGGGATGGTCAAGCCTTTATTGCCTTTATTTAAGGTACTTTCACACTGAACAACTTTACAGCGATAACGATAGCGATCCGTGACGTTGCAGCGTCCTGGATAGCGATATCGTTGTGTTTGACACGCAGCAGCAATCAGGATCCTGCTGTGACATCGCTGGTCGGAGCTAGAAGGCCAGCACCTTATTTAGTCGCTGGATCACCCGCTGACATCGCTGAATCGGCGTGTGCGATGTCTTCACTTGTAACCAGGGTAAACATCGGGTTACTAAGCGCAGGGCCACGCTTAGTAACCCGATATTTACCCTGGTTACCATTGTAAATGTAAAAAAAAACAAACACTACATACTTACATTCCGGTGTCTGTCGCGTCCCTCTCTGTCAGCTTCCCGCACTGACTGTGAGCACCGGCCGTAAAGCACAGCGGCCCTGCGCTTAGTAACCCGATGTTTACCCTGGTTACCCGGGGACTTCGGCATCGTTGGTCGCTGGAGAGCTGTCTGTGTGACAGCTCTCCAGCGACCACACAACGACTAAACAGCGACGCTGCAGCGATCGGCATCGTTGTCTATATCGCTGCAGCGTCGCTTAATGTGACGGTACCTTTAGTTTAGGAGCACTAATCCACAGTTTTCTGGTAACCTTGCCTTTGCTGCTTCCAAAGTGCATTAAAAAGAGCTTGCAAGCCCTGCACACGTTTGGCCACCGATGCTAGACCACAGTGGTGGCGATATCCTAGGCGGTGAACAATAAACATTTTATTATCAGGTGAACTATGAGGAATTTTATTAAGAATTAAATTGTAAAGTTGCATATTTTTGCAAGCACTTCCCAATGATACTCTTATTTTAAGAGAGGACTAACCCTTTAAGTTAACCATAGACATTAATGTCATTCAAACCTGTTGATTTTGATGGGATCTGCCCAAGTGCCCCACCCCCCAGCATCCAACAAACCCCAACAAGTTATATCAGGGAGAGAAAGATTGGAAATATGTTGAATTGTATCACCTAATCCTTCTATTCTAGGAGCAAATAAGCCGCAGCCGGTGGTGCCAGGAGCCCCGCTTCATATAGCTGTATGGAGCCAAGGAGGAAAGGGGCTTGAGAAAGACAACTGATGTCTGACAGTTACCTGATGTTTTCACACCGTGCCAGAGCTTTATCATGACCTCAGTAGGTTTCCCTTGGCAATCTATGATGGTAGTTGATCTATTGGAAGAGTTGTGAATTCTGGCCTATAGGGCGCTGTATGTGTAGTCCTCTCTGGAGGGGGAATCTTCTCAGCGCTGCGGTTATGTGGGGTATTAGATTCAGCTCTTGCTGATTTCTTACTAACTACACAGTTGACGGCCACACTTCAACTTTGGCCTTTTTTTCAGGCCGGAGAGCCTGGTTCTTTCTAAGCAAACAACCCTGATAAGTGGTGATAAATCCGAGTGCAGACAGTTTTGTTTGGCAGCTTATTTCATTAACTCCTGGTTTCAGCCGGTAAACTTCAAGAATTAAGGAGAGGGATGACAGCTCCTTATTCCCTAGAATATTTAAGTGTTGATGTCATCGGTTTGGCAAGATAACGATTCTGGGGACAGATGTGCTCGGCTTCCTCTACAATGTGGGAGAGGTTGAAATCTAAACACTCCTAATTTTGTTTGCTTCTATTTTTACTGCAGAGCTAAATTATTCTTAAAGCCTCTTTGTGCCTGCTATGTCTGGAGAAATGTGAGCCCAGTCTGGAGGTCGGGGAGCAGAGATGTGCCACATACTTCATATTTATTTATTTTTGGCCTTATAATAGCCATTTAGTATTTCTCTGTATACTTTTGGCCAAATGGGAATTTTGCCAACCAGAGCTAAAGTGTCCAAATAAGTTTATTTCAGTGTATATTCTTAATATATGCTTCTTAATATATATAATATATATATAATATATATACTTCTTAATATATGCAACATGCATCATTGCCAGTGTAGTTCCTGAAGACGTTCCCAGCTAAGCAGTCATTTCTTAGTGAAAATGATTTCTTCCTTTGCGTATGAATGATGCTTAGGGTATATATCATAAAAATGCCCTGGCTTGCACTAAATAGTAGACATGTTTGGCACTTAGTTTAGAACTAACTACATTTTTAATAATAACTTCTTTGAACTTTTTGGAGACTGAAGTAGCCATAAAAATAAAACCAATTCCTTTCACTTTCCACCAATTCCAACACTTTATTCGGGGTTCAGAGAGATTTTCTGCTCACGAGTGTCAAACTGTAATATACCAAGCTCATCCGCACTCCTTTCCTTTTGTTGTTTGTGGCCGTCCTCGTGAATATGCCTTTTGTACAGGGACGAACAAGTGTTAGAATGATGGTTTATCTTTATAGTGTTCATTTTATTACCAACCTGTGCAAGAAGCGCCTTAGCTTACACGCTACCTATTTGATGCATAAATTTCTCCATCCGTAATCCAGATACAAACATATCAGTGATGTTTTTTTTTTCTGTGGCATGTAATGGATTGCTACAAGCCTTATTCCAATTCATTGCATTGGTGTCGTTTTGGCTAAAGGCAGCACGGTGGCTCAGTGGTTAGCACTGCAGCCTTGCATCGCTGAGGTCCTGGGTTCAAATCCCACCAAGGACAACATCTGCAAGGAGTTTGTATGTTCTCCCCGTGTTTGCGTGGGTTTCCTCCAGGTGATCCAGTTTCCTCCCACATTCCAAAGACATACTGATAGGGAATCTAGATTGTGAGCCCCATCGGGGACAGCGATGATGATGTATGTAAAGCGCTGTGGGATATAATAGCGCTATATAAAAATAAAGATTCTCAGTGTATGTGCACACATTGCCGATCTGGGTGCAGAATTTTCTGCACAAAATCCTCATCTCCTGGCAGAAAACGCAGGTGCATATTTGATGCGTTTTTCTTGCGGATTTTGTGCACATTTACTGCAGATTCAGTGCGGATTTCATGCATTTTTTATTATTATAGCGGATTATAATGGAAGGATGCAGAAACACTGTAGACCCGCACAAAAGAAGTGACATGTTCCTTCTTTCAATCTGCTGTGTTTTTCGTGTGGAATTTTCCACACCACTAGCACAGCATTTTTTTTTAAATTTACATTGTACTGTAAATCACTTTGCAGATCTGCAGCGTTTCTGAGGGAAAAAAAAACCCGCTGCGAATCCGCAGTAAATCCGCATCATGTGCACATAGCCTTATTATTATAAAGGGCTTTTGATTCCATGCTGACACATGAAACTCCAGTCTTGAAAAGTTCTTCCTTGTCTACTCACAGAATATTCTTCTAGATTGAGTGGTTATAGCCCTTAAGTCCCCTATATACAGTACCTTAAAGAAGCACTGCCATAAAAATTTGTGTCCTCTTAAAGGGAACCTGTCACCCCCAAAATCGAAGGTGAGCTAAGCCCACCAGCATCAGGGGCTTTTCTACAGCATTCTGGAATGCTGTAGATAAGCCCCCCGATGTATCCTGAAAGATGAGAAAAACAGGTTAGATTATACTCACCCAGGGGCATCCCACTGCGATCCGGTACGATGGGCATCGCGGTCCAGGGCCTCCTATCTTCTTACGATGACGTCCTCTTCTTGTCTTCACGCTGAGGCTCCAGCGCAGGTGTACTTTGTCTTCCCTGTTGAGGGCAGAGCAAAGTACTGCAGTGTGCAGGCGCTGGGCCTCTGTGACCTTTCCCAGCGCCTGCACAAGTCCATTATATTGGGACCACCCCTGGGTGAGTATAATCTAACCTCTATTTCTCATCTTTCAGGATACATCGGGGGCTTATCTACAGCATAACAGAATGCTGTAGATAAGCCCCTGATGCTGGTGGGCTTAGCGATTTTGGGGGTGACAGGTTCACTTTAATTTATTACTGTTTGCGATTGCTCATTTTGCCCTTCTACCCAAATAATTCTTCTTTTTTCCATTAGGTCTATGATATCAAGTGTTTACAAACTGACAAGCTGAATTCTTCTAAGCTCTATGTAGAAGCATTTTCACCAAAAGTCTCTGGCAGTAGGAGGAAGGAGCAACTGGGTCACAAGTTGAAAAGGGGAATGACTTCCTGTTTCTACATAGAGCAGAGAAAAGAAAATACTTAGCTGTGTAGAAAGACAAAATGAGCAATTGTAAGTACACAGTGCTATATAATATGATGATTGCAATTTATTAAAAGGATGAAAACGTTGATGGGAGGAGCAGGAGGAGTGCTTCTTTAAATTGCTTTCAACTGGAGAACAGTTGTTCTTTCCCAACACCCACATACACATGGACTCTCAGCTGAGCACTCTGGGCGCCACCACACTCCTCTGACTTTGGCTTATTTGCTCCCTGGAAAATGTATCGGCTGTTGAAAGTCAACACCTAACTACTTTTCTCCCTCACTGTGATTTATTGGGGAAAGTTGGAGTTCCTTATTATCTGTGCACTGTCAGCCGATATAGGCCGTCTTTAGTTTAACGTGGATGCCTTAACCCCTCTGTGACCTTAGACGTACTATCCCGTCGAGGTGCCCTGGGCTTATCTGACCCTGGACGGGATAGTACGTCATAGCCGATCGGCCGCGCTCACGGGGGGAGCGCGGCCGATCGCGGCCGGGTGTCAGCTGCTTATCGCAGCTGACATCCGGCACTATGTGCCAGGAGCGGTCACGGACCGCCCCCGGCACATTAACCCCTGGCACACCGCGATCAAAGATGATCGCGATGTGCCGGCGGTGCAGGGAAGCACCGCGCAGGGAGGGGGCTCCCTGCGGGCTTCCCTGAGCCCCCCGCAGCAACGCGATGTGATCGCGTTGCTGCGAGGGTCTCCTCACCTCCCTCCCTGCTCGAGCCCCGGATCCAAGATGGCCGCGGATCCGGGTCCTGCAGGGAGGGAGGTGGCTTCACAGAGCCTGCTCAGAGCAGGCACTGTGAAGCAGCCTGCACTCCTATCAGATCAGTGATCTGACAGAGTGCTGTGCAAACTGTCAGATCACTGATCTGTGATGTCCCCCCCTGGGACAAAGTAAAAAAGTAAAAAAAAAAATTTCCAAATGTGTAAAAAAAATAAAAAAAAATATTCCAAAATAATGAAAAAAAAAAAAAAATATTATTCCCATAAATACATTTCTTCATCTAAATAAAAAAAAAAAACCAATAAAAGTACACATATTTAGTATCGCCGCGTCCGTAACGGCCCGACCTATAAAACTGGCCCACTAGTTAACCCCTTCAGTAAACACCGTAAGAAAAAAAAAAAAAAAACGAGGCAAAAAACAACGCTTTATTATCATACCGCCGAACAAAAAGTGGAATAACACGCGATCAAAAGGACAGATATAAATAACCATGGTACCGCTGAAAGCGTCATATTGTCCCGCAAAAAAAGAGCCGCCATACAGCATCATCAGCAAAAAAATAAAAAAGTTATAGTCCTGAGAATAAAGCGATGCAAAAATAATTATTTTTTCTGTAAAATAGTTTTTATCGTATAAAAGCACCAAACCATAAAAAAATGATATAAATGAGGTATCGCTGTAATCGTACTGACCCGAAGAATAAAACTGATTTATCAATTTTACCAAACGCGGAACGGTATAAACGCCTCCCCCAATAGAAATTCATGAATAGCTGGCTTTTGGTCATTCTTCCTCACAAAAATCGGAATAAAAAGCGATAAAAAAATGTCACGTGCCCAAAAATGTTTTCAATAAAAATGTCAACTCGTCCCGCAAAAAACAAGACCTCACATGACTCTGTGGACCAAAATATGGAAAAATTATAGCTCTCAAAATGTGGTATTGCAAAAAATATTTTTTGCAATAAAAAGGGTCTTTCAGTGTGTGACGGCTGCCAATCATAAAAATCCGCTAAAAAACTCGCTATAAAAGTAAATCAAACCCCCCTTCATCACCCCCTTAGTTAGGGAAAAATAAAAAAAAATGTATTTATTTCCATTTTCCCATTAGGGCTAGGGTTAGGGCTAGGGCTAGGGCTAGGGTTAGGGCTAGGGTTAGGGCTAGGGTTAGGGCTAGGGTTAGGGTTAGGGCTAGGGTTAGGGCTAGGGTTAGGGCTAGGGTTAGGGCTAGGGTTAGGGCTAGGGCTAGGGCTAGGGTTAGGGCTAGGGTTAGGGCTAGGGTTAGGGCTAGGGTTAGGGCTAGGGTTAGGGCTAGGGCTAGGATTAGGGTTAGGGTTGGGGCTACAGTTAGGGTTGGGGCTAAAGTTAGGGTTAGGGTTTAGATTACATTTACAGTTGGGAATAGGGTTGGGATTAGGGTTAGGGGTGTGTCAGGGTTAGAGGTGTGGTTAGGGTTACCGTTGGAATTAGGGTTAGGGGTGTGTTTAGATTAGGGTTTCAGTTATAATTGGGGGGTTTCCACTGTTTCGGCACATCAGGGGCTCTCCAAACACGACATGGCGTCCGATCTCAATTCCAGCCAATTCTGCGTTGAAAAAGTAAAACAGTGCTCCTTCCCTTCCGAGCTCTCCTGTGTGCCCAAACAGGGGTTTACCCCAACATATGGGGTATCAGCGTACTCAGGACAAATTGGACAACAACTTTTGTGGACCAATTTCTCCTGTTACCCTTGGGAAAATACAAAACTGGGGGCTAAAAAATAATTTTTGTGGGAAAACAAAAAGATTTTTTATTTTCACGGCTCTGCGTTATAAACTGTAGTGAAACACTTGGGGGTTCAAAGTTCTCACAACACATCTAGATAAGTTCATTGAGGGGTCTAGTTTCCAATATGGGGTCACTTGTGGGGGGTTTCTACTGTTTAGGTACATTAGGGGCTCTGCAAACGCAATGTGACGCCTGCAGACCAATCCATCTAAGTCTGCATTCCAAATGATGCTCCTTACCTTCCGAGCCCTCCCATGCGCCCAAACGGTGGTTCCCCCCCACATATCGGGTATCAGCGTACTCAGGACAAATTGGACAACAACTTTTGTGGACCAATTTCTCCTGTTACCCTTGGGAAAATACAAAACTGGGGGCTAAAAAATAATTTTTGTGGGAAAACAAAAAGATTTTTTATTTTCACGGCTCTGCGTTATAAACTGTAGTGAAACACTTGGGGGTTCAAAGTTCTCACAACACATCTAGATAAGTTCATTGAGGGGTCTAGTTTCCAATATGGGGTCACTTGTGGGGGGTTTCTACTGTTTAGGTACATTAGGGGCTCTGCAAACGCAATGTGACGCCTGCAGACCAATCCATCTAAGTCTGCATTCCAAATGATGCTCCTTCCCTTCCGAGCCCTCCCATGCGCCCAAACGGTGGTTCCCCCCCACATATCGGGTATCAGCGTACTCAGGACAAATTGGACAACAACTTTTGTGGACCAATTTCTCCTGTTACCCTTGGGAAAATACAAAACTGGGGGCTAAAAAATAATTTTTGTGGGAAAACAAAAAGATTTTTTATTTTCACGGCTCTGCGTTATAAACTGTAGTGAAACACTTGGGGGTTCAAAGTTCTCACAACACATCTAGATAAGTTCATTGAGGGGTCTAGTTTCCAATATGGGGTCACTTGTGGGGGGTTTCTACTGTTTAGGTACATTAGGGGCTCTGCAAACGCAATGTGACGCCTGCAGACCAATCCATCTAAGTCTGCATTCCAAATGATGCTCCTTCCCTTCCGAGCCCTCCCATGCGCCCAAACGGTGGTTCCCCCCCACATATCGGGTATCAGCGTACTCAGGACAAATTGGACAACAACTTTTGTGGACCAATTTCTCCTGTTACCCTTGGGAAAATACAAAACTGGGGGCTAAAAAATAATTTTTGTGGGAAAACAAAAAGATTTTTTATTTTCACGGCTCTGCGTTATAAACTGTAGTGAAACACTTGGGGGTTCAAAGTTCTCACAACACATCTAGATAAGTTCATTGAGGGGTCTAGTTTCCAATATGGGGTCACTTGTGGGGGGTTTCTACTGTTTAGGTACATTAGGGGCTCTGCAAACGCAATGTGACGCCTGCAGACCAATCCATCTAAGTCTGCATTCCAAATGATGCTCCTTCCCTTCCGAGCCCTCCCATGCGCCCAAACGGTGGTTCCCCCCCACATATCGGGTATCAGCGTACTCAGGACAAATTGGACAACAACATTTAGGGTCCAATTTCTCCTGCTAACCTTGGAAAAATACAAAACTGGGGGCTAAAATATAATTTTTGTGGAAAAAAAAATATTTTTTATTTGCATGGCTCTGCGTTATAAACTGTAGTGAAATACTTGGGGGTTCAAAGCTCTCACAACACATCAAGATGAGTTCCTTAGGGGGTCTACTTTCCAAAATGGTGTCACTTGTGGGGGGTTTCTACTGTTTAGGTACATTAGGGGCTCTGCAAACGCAATGTGACGCCTGCAGACCATTCCATCTAAGTCTGCATTCCAAATGGCGCTCCTTCCCTTCCGAACCCTCCCATGCGCCCAAACGGTGGTTCCCCCCCACATATGGGGTATCAGCGTACTCAGGACAAATTGGACAACAACTTTTGTGGTCCAATTTCTCCTCTTACCCTAGAGAAAATACAAAACTGGGGGCTAAAAAATAATTTTTGTGGGAAAAAAATTTTGTTTTATTTTTATGGCTCTGCATTATAAACTTCTGTGAAGCCCTTGGTGGGTCAAAGTGCTCACCACACATCCAGATAAGTTCCTTAGGGGGTCTACTTTCCAAAATGGTGTCACTTGTGGGGGGTTTCAATGTTTAGGCACATCAGTGGCTCTCCAAACGCAACATGGCGTCCCATCTCAATTCCTGTCAATTTTGCATTGAAAAGTCAAACGGCGCTCCTTCCCTTCCGAGCTCTCCCATGCGCCCAAACAGTGGTTTACTGCCACATATGGGGTATCAGCGTACTCGGGACAAATTGGACAACAACTTTTGAGGTCCAATTTCTTCTCTTACCCTTGGAAAAATAAAAAATTGGGGGCAAAAATATAATTTTTGTGAAAAAATATGATTTTTTATTTTTACGGTTCTGCATTATAAACTTCTG
The DNA here is from genome assembly GCF_032444005.1 of Ranitomeya imitator. Classification (NCBI taxonomy): domain Eukaryota; kingdom Metazoa; phylum Chordata; class Amphibia; order Anura; family Dendrobatidae; genus Ranitomeya; species Ranitomeya imitator. The sequence continues at coordinate 515,845,720 of NC_091285.1, forward strand.
TGAAGCACTTGGTGGGTCAAAGTGCTCACCACACATCCAGATAAGTTCCTTAGGGGGTCTACTTTCCAAAATGGTGTCACTTGTGGGGGGTTTCAATGTTTAGGCACATCAGTGGCTCTCCAAACGCAACATGGCGTCCCATCTCAATTCCTGTCAAGTTTGCATTGAAAAGTCAAATAGCGCTCCTTCCCTTCCGAGCTCTCCCATGCGCCCAAACAGTGGTTTACTGCCACATATGGGGTATCAGCGTACTCAGGACAAATTGGACAACAACTTTTTGGGTCCAATTTCTCCTGTTACCCTTGGTAAAATAAAACAAATTGGAGCTGAAGTAAATTTTTTGTGTAAAAAAGTTAAATGTTCATTTTTATTTAAACATTCCAAAAATTCCTATTAAACACCTGAAGGGTTAATAAACTTCTTGAATGTGGTTTTGAGCACCTTGAGGGGTGCAGTTTTTAGAATGGTGTCACACTTGGGCATTTTCTATCATATAGACCCCTCAAAATGACTTCAAATGAGACGTGGTCCCTAAAAAAAAATGGTGTTGTAAAAATGAGAAATTGCTGGTCAACTTTTAACCCTTATAACTCCCTAACAAAAAAAAAAATTGGTTCCAAAATTATGCTGATGTAAAGGAGACATGTGGGAAATGTTACTTATTAAGTATTTTGTGTGACATATCTCTGTGATTTAATTGCATAAAAATTCAAAGTTTGAAAATTGCAAAATTTTCAAAATTTTCGCCAAATTTCCGTTTTTTTCACAAATAAACGCAGGTACTATCAAAGAAATTTTACCACTATCATGATGTACAATATGTCACGAGAAAACAATGTCAGAATCACCAGGATCCGTTGAAGCGTTTCGGAGTTATAACCTCATAAAGGGACAGTGGTCAGAATTGTAAAAATTGGCCTGGTCATTAACGTGCAAACCACCCTTGGGGGTAAAGGGGTTAAAACTGCTAGATCAAAAACCTAATATAACCCAAAAGGGGTATTTATTGTACTTTAATTAGAACTATGCCTGTGATCACATCCTATTAGCATCCCACTACACAGCAGTTGTACATTTGTGGGATTACATCACTTTGGAAATTCCCTGTGCATTACATGGCTAAAACATTATTTCATTTGTAAGGGTGGAGAACGTTCAACGTTTTTCAGTCTGTTAATAATCTTTTGTCTTTGCTCAGGCTTTTTTGATTGGGTAATGTCATACTCTAGAACATGTTAATAATTGTTTCTATTTTATGTGCCAAAGCCTCAGAATTTAATTGGCTATTGGATGTTGCATGTTGTGTGTACAATTGTTTTTGGGTTTTTTTTTTTTTTTTTTTTTAATGTTTTGGTGTTACGATATTATTACACTCTATATTTATGTGCTTTTTATTATCAGTTCCAATAAGAAAATGGTTGCTACATGCATGACAAATGATATGTACCGTACCTATTTTTGTGAGGAAAGTGAATCCAGCTTAATTCCATAAAATTGAAATCCTTTATTTTGTGATTAAAAGTGAACATGGCAGTACTGAAATATGCCTAGATTGGGGATAAGGGTAACAAGAAGGTAAAACCGGACACGTTTCAAATGCCTGCTGCCTTCTTAGACTGGGTATGATGGAGAGAGAGCCAGAGAAATGAAGCTTTAAAGTCGCTGGGTGGTTTGGACAATTAGTTAATTGCTTAATAGTGATGAGTGAACGTGCTCGGATAAGGTGTTATCTCAGCATGCTCGGGTGCTAGCAGAGTGTCTGAGTCCCCGCGGCTGCATGTCTCACGGCTGTTGAACAGCCGCAACACATTACGGGGATTAACTGTTTGTTAGGCAATCCCTGCATGTGTTGTGGCTGTCGAACAACACCCAAGATCAAGCACGCCAAAGATGCTCTGCTAGCACCCGAGCATGCTGAGATAACACCTTATCTTAGCACATTCACTCATCACTATTGGTTAATCATCAACGGTCTGTGAAGATTGGATCTAAGCCCATCAGGAGGTGAGTAATATACCTTGGCAATTAGAAAGCATAGCCTTATGAACAAGTAATAAAATTAAATTTATATCTCATCGGGAGGGCGGTAATGTCACGATGGTGGCAGGTATGCGGCGCTGTTGTTGCCTAATGGCATCCTGTGATAATCTAATGACTTTTGCATCAGGGGACTCATGTGCTTGACGCCTACGCTTATATGCATTGTTTTTGTCCCAGCGATGCTGTTGCTCTTCAAGAGTCTCATTTGCCCTTTGTTGTCTTCGATGTTGTGCCTTTGCTGCTTTCCTTTCATTGTCATTGGCATACTTTTTAGGAGGAGCCATGTTTGCAATGATATTTGCTTTTTAAAGGGCTTTTCCCACAAACAAAAGTTTATATTAAATATTCTCTGTGTCTAACCGTGTACAGAAAATACCACAGTTCCTGGGAAGGGGAGGAAGCAAAAGACAATACTGACATTACAGGAGGAGATCACAGAGGATACATTTTGTGAGGTAAAATATTTTTTAAAAACAGTGAAATATTTTACCTGACAAAATGAATCCTCTGTGATCCCCTGCTGTAATGTCACTATTGTGTTTTGCTTCCTCCCCTGCCCAGGAGATGTGGTATGCTCCGTACACGGTCAGACAGTCAATTTTTAAAATGAACTTTTCTTCATGGGAAAACCCCTTTAATGTGACCGACTTCCTCTGCCTGTAGACACGTCGCGCATCTGCCGCTGGGATCAGCCGAATGATTCACTGCACCTGCGCGTAATTCGAGCAGGTGCAGTTAATCAGACCACCGCCATCTTTGTGCAGACAGATAGCGGCAGTCACATTAAAACTGCACATGCGCTCCTCCTGTACAAAGAAGATGGCAGCTAGTCAATCATTCAGCTGATCCCTTCGGTGGCGTGTTCGCAACGGTGTTCCGCTGCTGGTACTGGGCAAGAGGCTGCGTGAGTGTGTGTGTGGTGCGTACGGCGTATACAGTGTGTGTGTGGTGTGACGGTATTCCGCTGGTGGTGCCACGCAATAGGTTGGTACCAGCAGCAGTTTCCATATTGAGACAGCCATCACTTGGGTGTCTCAATATGGCAGTCGGTGAACTTCCTCCGCTTGGAATTCTGGTATACGGTGACATCTGGACGGAACAGGAAATGAAAACATTACAAGGCATGTATGTGTGTGTGTGTTTTTTTATATATATATATATATATATATATATATATATATATATATATATATATATATATATATATATATATATATATATGTATGTATGTGTATATATATATATATATATATATATATATATAATTTTTTTATATATATATATAATTTTATATATATTTATATATATACAGTATAATATATTCCAAATAATTGGTTAATAGTATAACATAATCTGACATTTTAAATTAAACACCGCAGGAAATATATCTTAGTGTTGCCATGTTCATTTTCAATCAGGAAATGAAGGGTTTAACCCCTTAGTGACAGAGCCAATTTGGTACTTAATGACCGAGCCAATTTTTACAATTCTGACCACTGTCACGTTATGAGGTTATAACTCTGGAACGCTTCAACGGATCCCGCTGATTCTGAGATTTTTTCGTGACATATTGTACTTCATGTTAGTGGTAACATTTCTTCGATATTACTTGCGATTATTTATGAAAAAAACGGAAATATGGCGAAAATTTTTAAAATTTTGCAATTTTCAAATTTTGTATTTTTATGCCCTTAAATCAGAGAGATATGTCATGAAAAATAGTTAATAAATAACATTTCCACATGTCTACTTTACATCAGCACAATTTTGGAAAAAAATTTTTTTTCTTAGGGAGTTATAAGGGTTAAAAGTTGACCAGCAATTTCTCATTTTTACAACACCATTTTTTTTTAGGGACCACATCACATTTGAAGTCATTTTGAGGGGTCTATATGATAGAAAATACCCAAGTGTGACACCTTTCTAAAAACTACACCCCTCAAGGTTCTCAAAACCACATTCAAGAAGTTTATTAACCCTTTACGTGCTTCACAGGAACTGAAACAATGTGGAAGGAAAAAATGAACATTTAACTTTTTTTTGCAAACATCTTAATTCAGAACCATTTTTTTTATTTTCACAAGTGTAAAAACAGAAATGTAACCATGAATTTTGTTATGCAATGTCTCCTGAATACGCCAATACCCCATATTTGGGGGTAAACCACTTTTTGGGCGCACCGCAGAACTTAGAAGTGAAGGAGCGCCGTTTGACTTTTTCAATGCAGAATTGGCTGGAATTGAGATCGGACGCCATGTCACGTTTAGAGAGCCCCCGATGTGCCTAAACAGTGGAAACCCCCCACAAGTGACACCATTTTGGAAACTAGACCCCTTAAGGAACTTATCTAGATGTGTGGTGAGCACTTTGAACCCCCAAGTGCTTCACAGAAGTTTATAACGTAGAGCCGTGAAAATAAAAATCGCTTTTGTTTACACAAAAATGATCTTTTCGCCCACAGATTCTTATTTTCACAAGGGTAACAGAAGAAATTAGACCACAAAAGTTGTTGTGTGATTTCTCCTGAATACGTCGATACCCCATATGTGAGGGTAAACCACTGTTTGGGCGCATGGCAGAGCTTGGAAGTGAAGGAGCGCCGTTTTACTTTTTCAATGTAGAATTGGCTGGAATTGAGATCGGACGCCATGTCGCGTTTGGAGAGCCCCTGATGTGCCTAAACAGTAGAAATCCCCCACAAGTGACCCCATTTTGGAAACTAGACCCCCCATGGAACTTATCTAGATGTGTGGTGAGAACTTTGAATGCCCAAGTGCTTCACAGAAGTTTATAATGCAGAGTCGTGAAAAAAAATATTTTTTTTTCCACAAAAAAGATTTTTTAGCCCCCAAATTTTTATTTTCACAAGGGTAACCAGAGAAATTGGACCCCAAAAGTTGTTGTTCAATTTGTCCCGAGTATGCTGGTACCCCATATGTGGGGGTAAACCACTGTTTGGGCGCACGGCAGAGCTCGGAAGGAAGGAGCGCCGTTTTGGAATGCAGACTTTGATAGAATGGTCTGCGGGCATTATGTTGCGTTTGCAGAGCCCCTGATGTACCTAACCAGTAGAAACCCTCCACAAGTGACCCCATTTTGGAAACTAGACCCCCCAAGGAACTTATCTAGATGTGTGGTGAGAACTTTGAATGCCCAAGTGCTTCACAGAAGTTTAGAATGCAGAGTCGTGAAAATAAAAAATATTTTTTTTTCCACAAAAAAGATATTGTAGCCCCCAAGTTTTTATTTTCACAAGGGTAACAGGAGAAATTGGACTGCAATAGTTGTTGTCCAATTTATCCCGAGTACGCTGATGCGCCACATGTGGGGGTAAACCACTGTTTGGGCGCACGGCAGAGCTCGGAAGGGAAGGAGCGCCGTTTTGGAATGCAGACTTAGATAGAATGGTCTGTGGGCATTATGTTGCGTTTGCAGAGCCCCTGATGTACCTAAACAGTAGTAACCCCCCACAAGTGACCCCGTTTTGGAAGCTAGACCCCCCAAGGAACTTATATAGATGTGTGATGAGAACTTTGAATGCCCAAGTGCTTCACAGAAGTTTATAATGCAGAGTCATAAAAAAATATATATATATATTTTTCCACAAAAAGGATTTTGTAGCCCCCAAGTTTTTATTTTCACAAGGGTAACAAGAGAAATTGGACCCCAGAAGTTGTTGTCCAATTTATCCTGAGTATGCTGATGCCCCATATGTGGGGGTAACCCACTGTTTGGGCGCACGGCAGAGCTCAGAAGGGAGGGAGCACCATTTGACTTTTTGAGCGCAAAATTGGCTATCGTGTTTGGAGACCCCCTGATGTACCTAAACACTGGAAACCCCCCAATTCTAGCTCCAACCCTAACCCCAACACACCCCTAACCCTAATCCCAACCTGATCCATAATCCTAATCACTAACCCTAACCATAATCACAACCCTTACCCCAAAACAACCCTAATGTCAACCCTAACCGTAACCCTAACCATAACCCTAATCAAAACCCTAAATCCAACACACCCCTAATCCTAATCTCAACCCTAACCTCAAACCTAACCCTAATCCCAATACACCCCTAATCACAACCCTAACCTTAACCCTAATCCCAAACCTAACCCTAATCCCAAGCGTAACCCTAATGCCAACCCTAACCCTAATACCAACCCTAATCCAAACCCTAACCCTAATCCAAACTCTAACCCTAACTTTAGCCCCAACCCTAGCCCTAACTTTAGCCCCAACCCTAACCCTAGCCCTAAGGCTACTTTCACACTTGCGTTGTTTGGCATCCGTCGCAATCCGTCGTTTTGGACAAGAAACGGATCCTGCAAATGTGCCCGCAGGATGCGTTTTTTGCCCATAGACTTGTATTGCCGACGGATCGTGACGGATGGCCACACGTCGCGTCTGTCGTGCACTGGATCAGTGTTTTGGCGGACCGTCAGCACAAAAAAACGTTCAATGTAACGTTTTTTTGTACGTCGCATCCGCCATTTCTGACCGCGCATGCGTGGCCGTAACTCCGCCCCCTCCTCCCCAGGACATAGATTGGGCAGCGGATGCGTTGAAAAACTACATCCGCTGCCCACGTTGTGCAAAATTTTCACAACGTGTGTCGGTATGTCGAGCCGATGCATTGCGACGGCCCCGTACCGATGTAAGTGTGAAAGAAGCCTAACCCTAAATTTAGCCCCAACCCTAACTCTAAATTTAGCCCCAACCCTAACCCTAAATTTAGCCCCAACCCTAACCCTAAATTTAGCCCTAACCCTACCCCTAACCCTACCCCTGACCCTACCCCTGACCCTACCCCTAACCCTACCCCTAACCGTACCCCTAACCCTAATTTTAGCCCCAACTGCTCTTCTCCTGCCGGCCGGCAGATGGAGACAGATGGCAGGCGCACTGCGCATGCGCCCGCCATTTTCTTTTGCCGGAGGCCAGGAGGAGCAGCAGGAGGACCCAGGGGCACAGGTGAGTATGGCAGGGTCCCCGAATCCCCCTATTTCTCTGTCCTCTGATGTGCGATCACATCAGAGGACAGAGAATTACACTTTGACTTTTTTTTTTTTTTTTTTGCGGTCGCCGGTAAGCAGTTAATTACCGGTGATCGCAAAACAGGGGTCGGTAAAACCGACCCCGATCATGCTCTTTGGGGTCTCAGCTACCCCCGGCAGCCGAGACCCCAAAGATTGTCACGGAGCTGGCCGGCGGGCGCACTGCGCATGCGCCCGCCATTTTGAAGATGGCGGCGCCCACCGGGAGCCACGAGGAGCATCGGGGGAGATAGGTAAGTGTTGGGGGGCTACCTGGGACCCCTTTTCTCTGTCCTCCGATGTGCAATCACATCGGAGGACAGAGAAATTAAAAAGAGATCGCGTTTTGTTTTTTTTTGCGATCGCCGGTAAACGGTTAATTACCGGCGATCGCAAATGCGGGGTGGGTTAAAAAAAACCCCGAATCATGTTCTCTGGGGTCTCGGCTACCCCCGGCAGCCGAGACCCCGGAGAAAATCCGACTCTGGGGGGCGCTATTCACTTTTTCCACAGCGCCGTTAATTAACGGCGCTGTGGTTTAAGTACCCTTAGCGGCCGCCGTTAAAAGGCGTATCGGCGGTCGCTAAGGGGTTAAATTCTATGCATAGAAACTGGATTCACTATCCTCACAAGTATAGACAGGGTCTGGCAGAGATGAGATTCCGAGCTTCTTCACACCAGAAACTTATACACGTTTCTATCAGGGGTGAGCAAAATTTTCTTGCTGTTCTTGATTCACATAGTTTCCCAGTTTTCCATATCTGTGATTTTTTTTTTTGAATAAAAATGTATGATGATATAAAATCAAGAGAATTATAAGGCCTGCTCTATACCATGACTTGTTGAGTTAAACCTTCTCAGCAGATTGCACATACGGTAATTGCTTCACTTTATTCTTTTATGATCTATTTTGTTTATTCTGGATTTTTTAATTAGATTTGGGACGGTAGTTTGAGGTCCATTGGAGAACGCTAGAATTATTTATTTGCTTAACACCAAGCACAACATATGCTACAGCCTTGCATCAGTGGATCAAAGAAACAATGTGGGGTGAAATATGTGCGTCCTGTGTGCCTTACGGGGATATGCCGGACCGGTAGGGTCTGTAACAAATGTGTCAAATTTGAGGATAGTATGTCTTTTAGGAATACTAGAACTTAGGCTAAATGCATGCTGTGTCTGTGCACTTAGTGTTCAGTATACAGCAGGAGCTTTTCCCAACGTATACTGTGTAGGCTGGTATATGTCTGAATATTGTTATATTGTCTTACTGTATAGGAATGAAACATTCCTCTTTCCTGTAGAGAGCCACTGTAGTAGAATGTATATCATGCGGTATGATATATTGAGATATATATATACAGTACAGACCAACCGTTTGGACACATCTTCTCATTTAAAGATTTTTCTGTATTTTCATGACTATGAAAATTTTACATTCACACTTAACGCATCAAAACTATGAATTAACACATGTGAAACAACTGAAATTATATCTTATATTCTAGGTTCTTCAAAGTAGCCACATTTTGCTTTCATGACTGCTTTGCACACTCCTGGCATTCTCTTGATGAGCTTCAAGAGATAGTCACCGGGAATGGTTTTCACTTCACAGGTGTGCCCTGTCAGGTTTAATAAGTGGGATTTCTTGCCTTATAAATGGGGTTGCGACCATAAGTTGTGTTGTGCATAAGTCTGGTGGATACACAGCTGATAGTCCTACTGAATTGACTGTTAGAATTTGTATTATGGCAAGGAAAAATGTTATGACCTGGTGGTCAGGACAATAATGGACCTGGTGGTTAAGAGCACACGGCATGACCTGATAGTTACTGATAATAAAGACGAGCTCTGGGACGTGGGAACTCTGCTGACCGCAATCCCTAAACCTATCAAACACACTAGAAATAGCCGTGGATTGTGCCTAACGCTCCCTATGCAACTCGGCACAGCCTAAGAAACTAGCTAGCCCTGAAGATAGAAAAATAAAGCCTACCTTGCCTCAGAGAAATTCCCCAAAGGAAAAGGCAGCCCCCCACATATAATGACTGTGAGTAAAGATGAAAATACAAACACAGAGATGAAATAGATTTAGCAAAGTGAGGCCCGACTTACTGAACAGACTGAGGATAGAAAAGGTTACTTTGCGGTCAGCACAAAAACCTACAAAAAGACCACGCAGAGAGCGCAAAAAGACCCTCCGCACCGACTCACGGTGCGGAGGCGCTCCCTCTGCGTCCCAGAGCTTCCAGCAAGCAAGACAACAAATTAAATAGCAAGCTGGACAGTAAAATAGCAAACCAAAGAAATACAAGCTGGAACTTAGCTTCTGATGGGAAGACAGGTCACAAGAACGATCCAGGAGTGAACTAGACCAATACTGGAACATTGACAGGTGGCATGGAGCAAAGATCTAAGTGGAGTTAAATAGAGCAGCAGCTAACGAATTAACCTCGTCACCTGTGAAACTCCGAAACACCCACAAGAGGAAGTCCATGGACAGAACCAGCCGAAGTACCATTCATGACCACAGGAGGGAGCCTGACAACAGAATTCACAACAGTACCCCCCCCCCCCCTTGAGGAGGGGTCACCGAACCCTCACCAGAGCCCCCAGGCCGACCAGGATGAGCCAAATGAAAGGCACGAACCAGATCGGCAGCATGAACATCAGAGGCAAAAACCCAGGAATTATCTTCCTGACCATAACCCTTCCACTTGACCAGGTACTGGAGTTTCCGTCTCGAAACACGAGAATCCAAAATCTTCTCCACCACATACTCCAACTCCCCCTCAACTAACACCGGGGCAGGAGGATCAACGGATGGAACCACAGGCGCCACGTATCTCCGCAATAACGACCTATGGAACACATTATGGATGGCAAAAGAAGCAGGAAGGGCCAAATGAAATGACACAGGATTGATAACCTCAGAAATCTTATACGGACCAATGAAACGAGGCTTAAACTTAGGAGAGGAAACCTTCATAGGAACATAACGAGACGACAACCAAACCAAATCCCCAACACGAAGTCGGGGACCCACACAGCGCCGGCGGTTAGCGAAACGTTGAGCCTTCTCCTGGGACAATGTCAAATTGTCCACCACATGAGTCCAAATCTGCTGCAACCTATCTACCACAGTATCTACACCAGGACAGTCTGAAGACTCAACCTGCCCTGAAGAGAAACGAGGATGGAAACCAGAATTGCAGAAAAACGGCGAAACCAAAGTAGCCAAGCTGGCCCGATTATTAAGGGCGAACTCAGCCAATGGCAAAAAGGACACCCAATCATCCTGATCAGCAGAAACAAAGCATCTCAGATATGTTTCCAAAGTTTGATTAGTTCGTTCGGTTTGGCCATTTGTCTGAGGATGGAAAGCCGAGGAAAAAGACAAATCAATGCCCATCCTAGCACAAAAGGATCGCCAAAACCTTGAAACAAACTGGGAACCTGTCAGAAACGATGTTCTCCGGGATACCATGTAAACGAACCACATGCTGGAAAAATAATGGCACCAAATCAGAGGAGGAAGGCAATTTAGACAAAGGTACCAAATGGACCATCTTAGAAAAGCGATCACAAACCACCCAAATGACCGACATCTTTTGAGAGATGGGGAGATCCGAAATAAAATCCATAGAAATATGCGTCCAGGGCCTCTTCGGGACCGGCAAGGGCAAAAGCAACCCACTGGCACGAGAACAGCAGGGCTTAGCCCGAGCACAAGTCCCACAGGACTGCACAAAAGAACGCACATCCCGCGACAAAGACGGCCACTAGAAGGATCTAGCCACCAAATCTCTGGTACCAAAGATTCCAGGATGCCCAGCCAACACTGAACAATGAATCTCAGAGATAACTCTACTAGTCCATCTATCGGGGACAAACAGTTTCTCCGCTGGGCAACGGTCAGGTCTATCAGCCTGAAATCTTTGCAGCACCCGCCGCAAATCAGGGGAGATGGCAGACAAAATTACCCCCTCTTTGAGAATACCCGCCGGCTCAGGAACACCCGGAGAGTCAGGCACAAAACTTCTTGACAGGGCATCAGCCTTCACATTCTTAGAGCCCGGAAGGTACGAAACCACAAAATCAAAACGGGAGAAAAATAACGACCATCAAGCCTGTCTCGGATTCAACCGTTTGGCAGACACAAGATAAGTCAAATTCTTGTGATCTGTCAAGACCACCACGCGATGCTTGGCTCCTTCCAGCCAATGACGCCACTCCTCGAATGCCCACTTCATGGCCAACAATTCACGATTACCAACATCATAGTTACGCTCAGCAGGCGAAAACTTTCTAGAAAAGAAAGCACATGGCTTCATCACCGAGCCATCAGAACTTCTTTGCGGCAAAACAGCCCCTGCTCCAATCTCAGAAGCATCAACCTCAACCTGAAACGGAAGCGAAACATCTGGCTGGCACAACACAGGGGCAGAAGAAAAGCGGCGCTTCAACTCCTGAAAAGCCTCTACAGCCGCAGAAGACCAATTGACCACATCAGCACCCTTCTTGGTCAAATCAGTCAACGGTTTAGCAACAGTAGAAAAATTAGCGATGAAGCACCGATAAAAATTAGCAAAGCCCAGGAACTTTTGCAGGCTCTTCACAGATGTCGGCTGAGTCCAATCGTAAATGGCCTGGACTTTAACAGGGTCCATCTCGATAGTAGAAGGGGAAAAAAATGAACCCCAAAAATGAAACCTTCTGAACTCCAAAGAGACGCTTTGACCCCTTCACAAACAAGGAATTCGCACGAAGGACCTGGAACACCATTCTGACCTGCTTCACATGAGACTCCCAATCATCCGAAAAGACCAAAATATCATCCAAATACACAATCAGGAATTTATCCAGGTACTCTCGGAAGATGTCATGCATAAAGGACTGAAATACTGATGGAGCATTGGAAAGCCCGAATGGCATAACCAGGTACTCAAAATGGCCCTCGGGCGTATTAAATGCTGTTTTCCATTCATCACCTTGTTTAATACGCACAAGATTATACGCCCCTCGAAGATCTATCTTGGTGAACCAACTAGCCCCTTTAATACGAGCAAACAAATCAGACAGCAACGGCAAAGGATACTAAAATTTGACTGTAATTTTATTAAGAAGGCGGTAATCAATACAAGGTCTCAAAGAGCCATCCTTCTTGGCCACAAAAAAGAACCCTGCTCCTAACGGTGATGACGACGGGCGAATATGGCCTTTCTCCAAGGATTCCTTTATATAACTCCGCATAGCGGCGTGTTCTGGCACAGATAAATTGAACAATCGGCCCTTAGGAAACTTACTACCAGGAATCAAATGAATTGCACAATCGCAATCCCTATGAGGAGGTAGGGCACTGGCTTTGGGTTCATCAAATACATCCCGATAATCCGACAAAAACTCTGGAACTTCAGAAGGAGTGGAAGACGAAATAGACAAAAATGGAACATCACCATGTACCCCCTGGCAACCCCAGCTGGACTCAGACATAGATTTCCAGTCCAATACTGGATTATGAACTTGTAGCCATGGCAACCCCAAAACGACCACATCATGCAGATTATGCAACACCAGAAAGCGGATATCCTCCTGATATGCAGGAGCCATGCACATGGTCAATTGGGTCCAATACTGAGGCTTATTCTTGGCCAAAGGCGTAGCATCAATTCCTCTCAATGGAATAGGATACTGCAAGGGCTCCAAGAAAAAACCACAGCGCCTAGCATACTCCAAGTCCATCAAATTCAGGGCAGCGCCTGAATCCACAAATGCCATAACAGAATAGGATGACAAAGACCAAATCAGAGTAACAGACAATAGAAATTTAGACTGTGCCGTACCAATGGTGGCAGACCTAGCGAACCGCTTAGTGCGCTTAGGACAATCGGAGATAGCATGAGTGGAATCACCACAGTAAAAACATAGCCCATTCCGACGTCTGTGTTCTTGCCGTTCAGCTCTGGTCAAAGTCCTATCACATTGCATAGGCTCAGGCCCATGCTCAGATAGTACCGCCAAATGGTGCACAGCTTTACGCTCACGCAAGCGTCGATCGATCTGAATGGCCAAGGACATAGACTCATTCAGACCAGCAGGCATGGGAAACCCCACCATGACATCCTTAAGGGCTTCAGAGAGACCCTTTCTGAAGATTGCTGCCAGGGCACATTCATTCCACTGAGTGAGCACAGACCACTTTCTAAACTTCTGACAATATATCTCCGCTTCATCCTGACCCTGACACAGAGCCAGCAAGATTTTCTCTGCCTGATCCACTGAATTAGGTTAGTCATAAAGCAATCCAAGCGCCAGGAAAAAACGCATCAACATCACGCAATGACGGATCTCCTGGCGCAAGGGAAAATGCCCAGTCTTGAGGGTCACCACGTAACAAAGAAATAATGATCTTTACCTGTTGAACAGGGTCACCTGAGGAGCGAGGTTTCAAGGCAAGAAACAATTTACAATTATTTTTGAAATTCAAGAACTTAGATCTATCACCAAAAAAACAAATCAGGAATTGGAATCCTAGGCTCTGACATCGGATTCTGAACCACAAAATCTTGAATGTTTTGTATCCTTGTAGTGAGATTATCCATCCAAGAGGACAGACCTTGAATGTCCATGTTTACACCAGTGTCCTGAACCACCCAGAGGTAAAGGGGAAAATAGAGACAAAACACACTGCAAAGAAAAAAAAATGGTCTCAGAACTTCTCTTATCCCTCTATTAAGATGCATTAGTACTTTGGGCCACCTGTACTGTTATGACCTGGTGGTCAGGACAATAATGGACCTGGTGGTTAAGAGCACACGGAATGACCTGATAGTTACTGATAATAAAGACGAGCTCTGGGACGTGGGAACTCTGCTGTCCGCAATCCCTAAACCTATCAAACACACTAGAAATAGCCGTGGATTGCGCCTAACGCTCCCTATGCAACTCGGCACAGCCTAAGAAACTAGCTAGCCCTGAAGATAGAAAAATAAAGCCTACCTTGCCTCAGAGAAATTCCCCAAAGGAAAAGGCAGCCCCCCACATATAATGACTGTGAGTAAAGATGAAAATACAAACACAGAGATAAAATAGATTTAGCAAAGTGAGGCCCGACTTACTGAACAGACCGAGGATAGAAAAGGTTACTTTGCGGTCAGCACAAAAACCTACAAAAAGACCACGCAGAGAGCGCAAAAAGACCCTCCGCACCGACTCACAGTGCGGAGGCGCTCCCTCTGCGTCCCAGAGCTTCCAGCAAGCAAGACAACAAATTAAATAGCAAGCTGGACAGAAAAATAGCAAACCAAAGAAATACAAGCTGGAACTTAGCTTCTGATGGGAAGACAGGTCACAAGAACGATCCAGGAGTGAACTAGACCAATACTGGAACATTGACAGGTGGCATGGAGCAAAGATCTAAGTGGAGTTAAATAGAGCAGCAGCTAACGAATTAACCTCGTCACCTGTGAAACTCAGAAACACCCACAAGAGGAAGTCCATGGACAGAACCAGCCGAAGTACCATTCATGACCACAGGAGGGAGCCCGACAACAGAATTCACAACAGAAAAAGCAGCTAAGTAAAGAAAAATGAGACACCATCATTACTTTAAGAAATGAAGGTCAGTCCGTCCGAAAAATTGGGAAAACTTTGAAAGTGTCCCCAAGTGCAGTGGCAAAAACCATCAAGCGCTACAAAGAAACTGGCTCACATGAGGACCGCCCCAGGAAAGGATGACCAAGAGTCACCTCTGCTTCTGAGGATAAGTTTATCCGAGTCACCAGCTTCAGAAATCGCAGGTTAACTGCAGCTCAGGTTAGAGACCAGGTCAATGCCACACAGAGTTCTAGCAGCAGACACATCTCTACAACAACTGTTAAGAGGAGACTTTGTGCAGCAGGCCTTCATGGTAAAATAGCTGCTAGGAAACCACTGCTAAGGAAGGCAACAAGCAGAAGAGACTTGTTTGGGCTAAAGAACACAAGGAATGGACATTAGACCAGTGGAAATCTGTGCTTTGGTCTAATGAGTCCAAATTTGAGATCTTTGGTTCCAACCACTGTCTTTGTGCGACACAAAAAAGGGGAACGGATGGATTCTACATGCCTGGTTCCCACCGTGAAGCATGGAGGAGGAGGTGTGATGGTGTGGGGGTGCTTTGCTGGTGACACTATTGGGGATTTATTCAAAATTGAAGGCATACTGAACCAGCATCTTGCAGCGGCATGCTATTCCATCCGGTTTGCGTTTAGTTGGACCATCATTTATTTTTCAACAGGGCAATGACCCCAAACACACCTCCAGGCTGTGTAAGGGCTATTTGACCAAGAAGGAGAGTGATGGGGTGCTACGTCAAATGACCTGGCCTCCAGAGTCACCAGACCTGAACCCAATTGAAATGATTTGGGGTGAGCTGGACCGCAGAGTGAAGGCAAAAGGGCCAACAAGTGCTAAGCATCTCTGGGAACTCCTTCAAGATTGTTGGAAGACCATTCCCCGTGACTACCTCTTAAAGCGCATCAAGAGAATGCCAAGAGTGTGCAAAGCAGTCATCAAAGCAAAAGGTGGCTACTTTGAAGAACCTAGAATATAAGACTTAATCTCAGTTGTTTCACACTTTTTTAAGTATATAATTCCACTTGTGTTAATTTATAGTTTTGATGCCTTCAGTGTGAATGTACAATTTTCATAGTCATGAAAATACAGAAAAATCTATAAATGATAAAATGAGAAGGTGTTGGTCTTTACTGTGTATTTGTATATATAACAAAGCTTTGAATGCATCCCACCACGACATGGTGTACCCAGGTGGGGCAGTCCTCTTTTCTAATATTACAACCTCATCTAGTCATCCGACTGTACGGACACCCAGTCAGGGATCACACCCTTGTTTGTACCAAGTAGAAACAACTAAAGAAAATCTAAAGAAATGAGGTGGAGTATAAGTTGGTATGACTGCAGAGTATTGGAGAATTTTCACACTAAGATATACAATGGGTTCCTATGGTGGATGTATGCTTGGGTTGACTTTGGCCACTGTTGGGTGCATACCTCTTGAATATCTGCGTCTAACAGTGCGCACAGATGATGTGTGTAGCTAACTAGTTTATTTGGACTTTCGGCATTTCACTGAACTAGGGGGAAGAGGCTAAATAGTCATACAGAAGTATGGACTTTCCAGAAATAATCACAGGCCAGTGTCCTGAAATAGTCCCCAATAGCAAAAGCAGATGGTGTAGATTGTATTCCCAAGTGCAATGCCAGAACCTAAAGGAACAGACCGAAGTCCAGGCTAGCAGAGTTCATGCAGATAGTGTAGATCCGATGGCAGGGCAGCAGTTAAGCATAGCCAGGTTTAAATAAATAATTGAGAAGTTGGTACAGTCTTAGGCTGAGCACCAAACCCTCTTGCATGCGCCTGGCCCTTTAAGAAGCAGCATGGCACACAGAATATGAAGCGTTCCTACACATTCCGGTGGCCTCTTGCTAGTTCCGCATTGTCTGTCTACGAGATGTGATGGAAAATCCCTTCCAGTCTTTTATGGCTACTTGTTCATGTCTCTGAGTATTACCAAGTGCTGTTTGACACAGAAGAGGCTAAGGCTGTAATTCTCTCTTAAGCCTCCGCTTATTTCCATGCCATATAATTTTGACTATGCCAGGGGCTGAAGTATCTCATGATGACTTGCAGATAAATAACTTCCAAGTGTTTTATGGTTGTGGTGTAAATATATTTACTTGTTGTCTACCGAGCAAACATTTCCATAAACTATCCATCCTGTACAAGATGTCTTGTCATCGGCGCTTCGTTGAGGATATCTGCTCACGCTGTGTTGTCCAGGTCTCCAGCACATTGCACCTGTAGTCTCTGATGTAATGGTCAACAGATTATTGTGCATTTAGCTTAATGTACCCTTCCTGGTCCTGCAGCTACATCCCTGTAACATCTGCGGACATTCTACCTCCAGTGCGGGATAACCGCAGCACAGATATTGGGCTCTGCAGCACAAGGATTTTGCTTACAGATTGGGTCTGTTCAATGAAAATGTGACTAATCTTCCTGTGGATCCTGTGTCACATCCACAGCAGGAATTCGGGAGTCCACCTCGGGTGTCTGCCCCCGATTTCTCATTTATGGACGGCTGTTTTCGTCAACACTGTAGACATTGATTGTAGCAGAAGGGACCATGCTCGACCATCACTCTTGTTAAAAACCTCTTAACTGACCCTCATTGTAGTGATCATGGGGGTCCCAGCAGTAGGGCTGGGAACTGTATTGCCCCCCTTTTAAATAACTGCTTGGTTAACTGTTGGAAAAGTTCTTTATTCCAGTATCTACGCCCTACTCAGATGATCTAGTGAGGACATGTCCGTGAAGATAATGTATTCACACACTACATGTAAACATTCCCTGTTCTGCTATCGATCAAGCACGGCAATGAATTCATTTTAAAGCTTTGTGGAGCCAAAAGATAAGAGAAGGAAAATAAAAGTGGAGGCAGTGCATTTCTCTGATGCATTAGATGTTCCAGAAATGCCTACTGTAACTTGTCTGCTTTTTGGATCCAGCTCTTCACCCAGGCGAGGTCAGTAGCAGAACGGACTTTGGCAGAAAGTGCAGCCACAGCGATAAACCAAGACGACGTGCGAGCACAGCCAAATTTATGTTTTTGAGCAAAGACGCTCCTCATTCATTTGAATGTCTGCGTCTCCAGAACCGAATGTTAGTAACTTCACCAGTCATATTGCACGACTCGTTAAAGGGTTGGTTGTGACTTGTAGGATCGCTACTTCCAACAGGTGGCGCTATAGAGTTTAAGCCCTCTTTTTCTCTGAAGAGGCAATTTGCATAGTAACTATGAGGCAGTTCAGAAGATGCAGGAGATACAGATGCCCCAGACTGTGCGGCAGTGTCGGTGGGCTGTGCAAAGGTGATACATCAGGCTAATCGTACAGTGCCTAATTTACCCAGATCCAGTATTAGCACACACTTCACTGCCAATTAGCCTAAGTACGATATTGATGGAACATGCAGACAAGTCCTTAGTCTTGTTATGGCCCTGTGGACCAAGTACTACAAGGCAACAGTTGTAAACCCTGAGCCTCCATTGAAATATGTGTATTTGTGAATGGCTACATGTTATCTGTGCCGGTAGAATAATACTGTCTCTACCTGTTAAGGGCTAGCAGGCCCGAGGCACTGACGGGTCTATCTAGTTGGTTCCTTCTAATGGCAAATTATGCTGATTATTCAGAACACCATTTTTTTACCTACATGTTCTATCCATGTTTTTCAAAGAAAGAAATGGGCTGTTCACGTGTCCTTTTTGTCTCATGAACATGGTTTTGATTCAGTGTTGCATTTGATCCTCTTTATTTTTTCATCTGTGACTTATTCTAATTTTATTTCTGTCTTTCTTGAAGCCTGTTTTACTTGTGTTCACTTTTTTTTTAATTTTGTTTCCAAATGTTTCCGGCTAATTTAATCAATTGACACTTTTTAAAAAGTTGCAAAATTTGGCCACAAATGTACTCCAGTCACCACTTAATGTACTTTTATGTGCGCCAGAAATTTTGTGCGCAAATTTTGCTTATTGTAACATTTTGCACTTAGCAGTTGCTCAAAAAACTCTTAAAGCCAAAAAATAAAGAGCATTTTTGATTTTGCGCTAAATTCATGACCCCGGCGCACCATTTGTGAGAATTTTGTGCAAAAAACGTGAACAAATACTGCAGTGTAAAAAAATTAAGAAAAATGTCTATTTTTAATCCAAATTGTGCATTAATATCGTCCATTCAAATTAAAGGGACTATGAAAAAGAACAGCACTCAGAATCCATCTGCATGTCTGATGAAACGCTGAGGGTGAAAAAGGAGACGGACCAAACACTGATGGAAATCGGATCAAAATACTGATGAGAATCAGTCTATCAATTTACGAGGAAAAAGGCCTTACTTCTATGTAGGTGAATGCAAACCTGCCCTTTCTGGGAATTCTAGAAGAGCTGATTTCTGCCTGTTCTCCGCAGTCTATCAGGTTGAGTGCCTCTGGCTGCAGCTGGTCGGAGACAGATTTCGGCACAGCCTGGTGACTGTAACGCGCTCCTGTACCCTGTGTCATCATTTACATTGATTGGAGCAGAACTTCCCAGCTGGAAAGCAGGCGCGTTGTTCTGCAGTTACATTTCTATTATGTGTCAGTCCAGGAGAAGCTGTCTGCTCACACCCTGTACAGCAGCAAACATGTGTTCTCGAGGCATTGTCACTCCACGCTGGGGGAGCGCGCGCCGCTTTCTGCGGTGTAGACATTTCTCTGTGAACAATGCTGCCATCTGCATGTGATCCAACCTGTGCGGATGATATTTCTAGGAACAAAGAGGCGAGAGAGATACAGAATCAATTGAATTATGCTAAGTACTGCTCATACAGTGGGGTTGGGGGCCCAGGCCTGCACAGGGGCCCACCGGGGGATTCCCCTGTTACCGTATGGGCCAGTCCGAGCCTGGTTGCGGTCATTACTATAAACATACACAGTGTGGATCCCTGCTAGCACCTGTGAAGTATCAGTCATTGAGCATTTTACAGCATGGACCTATATTCCACAGTCAGCGTTCATCTTACTTTGTGTTTAGACTGCAATTAGAGACCGTGAAAAGCGGCATTATGTACATTGGGGCTCATTGAAACCAGAATCCGCAAATTCGAAAAAAAAAGTCTGAAATGTGATACTTCTTTTCCTTGCTGTGTCAGGCCATCTATGCTATGGACGTCTGTGACCTCTCAGCCGGCTACATCATGGCTCTTCTGATAATGACCTCCTTTCACCCTTGTGCCCTAAATATCAGAGCTGAATGGAATTGTATCTCTCCTACTGCAGACAATATCACCTAAAACATGGAAGAGCAAAAGGGAAATTTGCTCTTAGCGCCTTTGGTCCTTTATGACTGGGAAAATAAAGCTTGATGGTATACAGGTGATCAGATGTAAAAGGAGTCAGCACAAAATGACTGTACAAAACAAGCACAGGCACTCAGTGCATGTTTGGCATGGTTGAACAGTTCAGCTCCCTTGTTTTCCATATACAGGTGCATCTCACAAAATTAGAATATCATCTAAAAGTTAATTTATTTCAGTTCTTCAATACAAAAAGTGAAACTCATATATTATATAGTCATTACAGACAGTGATCTATTTCAAGTGTTTATTTCTGTTAATGTTGATGATTATGGCTTACAGCCAATGAAAAATCAAACATCATTATCTCAGTAAACTAGAATACTTTATAACACCAGCTTGAAAAAATTATTTTAAAATCTGAAATGTTGGCCTCCTGAAAAGTATATTGAGTAAATTCCCTCAATACTTGGTTGGGGCTCCTTTTGCATCAATTACTGTATCAGTGCTGCGTGGCATGGAGGCTATCAACCTGTGACACTGCTGAGGTGCTATGGAAGCCCAGGTTGCTTTGATAGCAGCCTTCAGCTTGTCTG
Source organism: Ranitomeya imitator (assembly GCF_032444005.1). Lineage (NCBI taxonomy): Eukaryota > Metazoa > Chordata > Amphibia > Anura > Dendrobatidae > Ranitomeya > Ranitomeya imitator. The sequence goes on from NC_091285.1 coordinate 515,866,283, forward strand.
CATTGTTCGGTTTGGTGTCTCTCATCGTCCTCTTGACAATACCCCATAGATTCTCTATGGTGTTAAGGTCAGGTGAGTTTGCTGGCCAATCAAGCAGAGTGATACTGTTATTTTAAACCATATATTGGTACTTTTGGCAGTGTGGACAGGTGCTAAGTCCTGCTGGAGAATGAAATTTCCATCTCCAAAAAGCTTGTCGGCAGAGGGAAGCATAAAGTGCTCTAACATATCCTGGTAGATGGCTGTGCTGACTTTGGACTTGATAAAACACAGTGTACCTATACCAGCAGATGACATAGCTACCCAAATCATCACTGATTTTGAAAACTTTGCAAATAAGACGACTGCAAAATTAAATTCAGGATGTGGTCCATGCAGGGAATGTGAGTAACTTTGGCATACATAACAATAAGGCAGACAGAATATTCTAGACATTGTTGTTCACAGCCATTCTTATCGGGAGTGCTATTTGCTACTTGATGCACAGCAGCAACTCGTCCACTGTATGGCTTTTGTCCCTCATGATATCAAGCTGTAAATCCCTGCATGAACAAAAAGACTTAGGGCAGTGTGTAGAATCAAAGCTCTGCCCTGCTGCTGTTGGGGATGGGGTCATGTCTGTTCTGTTAAGTAGGATGCATGGAAGGTGTATGAGGAGACAAATAATAGCGTTCTGGGGATGGAAGCAGGCATAGCTCATAGTCATAAATGCTACACTATCCGTCCTGGTTTTGGTGGTGCATTGTTATCACACGGAAACGTTCGCCCAGTTGACTTTGAGACTCTTGTATTTTTCTGCCCAAAGTTGCTGCTCCAGATGTTTGTGTTTTATTCTATTGAGCTCATGTCAAGTCAAGATACCAGTCCATGTTGACCTATTCATGAGCACACAGAGCTGGTCCAACTTTCTGCAGGAAATAATGGTGGATGGCTATATTTCAGCCAGGTTGAGCGCACCTGATCATTTTTAAAAGACAGACACCTCTTCCAGGTGTTACAGCAGCAATTGCACCCCCAATTGATTGTTAAGTTGGAAAATATGCGAATAACTGGGAGCATACACCCTTCTTCTCGACACACAATCAAGGGACATACAATCTGGTAGTATGATGGAGAAAGATGAGGAGTACGACTAGTATTACTGGTAGTTGTTGGTGATGATGACACCAAACAGTACCTGAGGATGTGACTTGACAGACAGATTAGCTTGACGATTATTGATATGAGGATAACTTGATGCTTCCTCTAATTGTTGGAGCTCTGCTTTTTCCAAATGAGCAGGTGATGTTACTACATCTTTGTATGTGAGCTTGGACATCTACAGATGATTTTCCTCATACAGAGCTCACAAAATGGCAAAGGGTCATCTGGCGGCAATGTGCAGAAGAACTCCTACTCATGAGATGCCTGCTCACATGACTCTCCATCACCACAACCATATATTTCAGGAGCTGTTGAGCCTTCTCCATCCAAAGAACATGCAGTTTCACCTTCTCTAGAGCCAACTACAAAACAAGCAGATTATGCCGCACAGCCTCTTTTAGCTGCATGTCACCACTGTGTATCACCGAGAGTAGCACTTCCATGACATCACCTCTTTACCACCACTATCTGGTTCCTCTCCATCCCTGACTCAACTTCATCTGTGTGGAATATGACCTGAGCTCTTTGCCATCACCCACCTCAAGATTTGCCCTTGCTCAGGCTACCATTACCACTGCAAGTGCCCCTACCACTTTGGCTCGCAGAGCCATCAATATAGCTAGGGGTTTGAAAGTGTGTTCCCATCTCCTGCAGCCCCATATCGTCCGAATACAAAGACTGTTTGTTTATCTCTTCCAATAAATTAACTTGAGAAGTTGCTGTGGTGTAGTATCTTCCTTAGTCCCTGGGGTTCTGTGGGTTAGAGTACTAAGGGCAGAACAGATACATGTGTCGCAGACGTAGTTTACATTCTGCTATGTACAACATTAGGTGTTATGGCAGAGTAGGAGGTGAAGTGAGCAGAACACACGCTGATTGTGTCACTGTTAGGGGTAACATCATCCTGCAACAAGTGAGCCTTCATACTTATTGGTGGACGGGGACAAATACAAATATTATGGCTTTTGGAAGAAGGAGAGGGAAAAAAAACCTTAGACACAGATATGTCTGCACCAAAGCTACCGTACATACACAAAATAGGATATTTTTTTAACCCCTTTACCCCCAAGGGTGGTTTGCACGTTAATGACTGGGCCAATTTTTACAATTCTGACCACTGTCCCTTTATGAGGTTATAACTCTGGAACGCTTCAATGGATCCTGGTGATTCTGACATTGTTTTCTCGTGACATATTGTACTTCATGACAATGGTAAAAATTCTTTGATAGTACCTGCGTTTATTTGTGAAAAAAACGGAAATTTGGCGAAAATTATGAAAATTTCGCAATTTTCAAACTTTTAATTTTTATGCAATTAAATCACAGAGATATGTCACACAAAATACTTAATAAGTAACATTTCCCACATGTCTACTTTACATCAGCACAATTTTGGAACCAAAATTTTTTTTTGTTAGGGAGTTATAAGGGTTAAAAGTTGACCAGCAATTTCTCATTTCTACAACACCATTTTATTTTAGGGACCACATCTCATTTGAAGTCATTTTGAGGGGTCTATATGATAGAAAATACCCAAGTGTGACACCATTCTAAAAACTACACCCCTCAAGGTGCTCAAAACCATATTCAAGAAGTTTATTAACCCTTCTGGTGCTTCACAGGAATTTTTTGAATGTTTAAATAACTTTTTTTCACACAAAATTTAATTCAGCTCCAATTTGTTTTATTTTACCAAGGGTAACAGGAGAAAATGGACCCCAAACATTGTTGTACAATTTGTCCTGAGTATGCCAATACCCCACATGTGGGGGTAAACCACTGTTTGGGCGCATGGCAGAGCTCGGAAGCGAAGGAGTGCCATTTGACTTTTCAATGCAAAATTGACTGGAATTGAGATGGGACGCCATGTTGCGTTTGAAGAGCCACTGATGTGCCTAAACATTGAAACCCCCCACAAGTGACACCATTTTGGAAAGTAGACTCCCTAAGGAACTTATCTAGAGGTGTGGTGAGCACTTTGACCCACCAAGTGCTTCACAGAAGTTTATAATGTAGAACCGTAAAAATAAAAAATCATATTTTTTCACAAAAATTATCTTTTCGCCCCCAATTTTTTATTTTCCCAAGGGTAAGAGAAGAAATTGGACCCCAAAAGTTGTTGTACAATTTGTCCTGAGTACGCTGATACCCCATATGTGGGGGTAAACCACTGTTTGGGCGGATGGGAGAGCTCGGAAGGGAAGGAGCGCCGTTTGACTTTTCAAAGCAAAATTGACAGGAATTGAGATGGGACGCCATGTTGCGTTTGAAGAGCCACTGATGTGCCTAAACATTGAAACCCCCCACAAGTGACACCATTTTGGAAAGTAGACCCCCTAAGGAACTTATCTAGAGGTGTGGTGAGCACTTTGACCCACCAAGTGCTTCACAGAAGTTTATAATGCAGAGCCGTAAAAATAAAACAAAATTTTTTTCCCACAAAAATTATTTTTTTAGCCCCCAGTTTTGTATTTTCCTGAGGGTAACAGGAGAAATTGGACCCCAAAATTTGTTGCCCAATTTGTCCTGAGTGCGATGATACACCATATGTGGGGGGAACCACTGTTTGGGCACATGGGAGGGCTCAGAAGGGAAGGAGTGCCATTTGAATGCAGACTTAGATGGAATGGTCTGCAGGTGTCACATTGCGTTTGCAGAGCCCCTAATGTACCTAAACAGTAGAAACCCCCCACAAGTGACACCATTTTGGAAAGTAGACCCCCTTAGGAACTTATCTAGATGTGTGCTGAGCGCTTTGACCCACCAAGGGCTTCACAGAAGTTTATAATGGAGAGCCGTAAAAATAAAACAAAAATTTTTTCCCACAAAAATTATTTTTTAGCCCCCAGTTTTGTATTTTCCCGAGGGTAACAGGAGAAATTCGACCCCACAATTTGTTGTCCAATTTGTCCTGAGTGCGCTGATACCCCATATGTGGGGGGGAACCATTGTTTGGGCGCATGGGAGGGCTCGGAAGGGAAGGAGCTCCATTTGGAATGAGGACTTAGATGGAATGGTCTGCAGGTGTCACATTGCATTTGCAGAGCCCCTAATGTACCTAAACAGTAGAAACCTCCCACAAGTGACACCATTTTGGAAACTAGACCCCCTAAGGAACTCATCTAGATGTGTTGTGATAGCTTTGAACCCCCAAGTGTTTCACTACAGTTTGTAACGCAGAGCCGTGAAAATTAAAAAAAAAAATCTTTCCCCCCAAAATTATTTTTTAGCCCCCAGTTTTGAATTTTCCCGAGGGTAAGAGGAGAAATTCGACCCCAAAAGTTGTTGTCCAATTTGTCCTGAGTACGCTGATACCCCGTATGTTGGGGAAAACCACCGTTTGAGCGCATGGCAGAGCTCGGAAGGGAAGGAGCGCCATTTGGAATGCAGACTTAGATGGAATGGTCTGCAGAAGTCACATTGCGTTTGCAGAACCCCTAATGTACCTAAACAGTAGAAACCCCCCACAAGTGACCCCATATTGGAAACTAGACCCCCCAGGGAACTAATCTAGATGTGTTGTGAGAACTTTGAACCCCCAAGTGTTTCACTACAGTTTATAACGCAGAGCCGTGAAAATAAAAAATCTTTTTTTTTCCCACAAAAAATGTTTTAGCCCCGAGTTTTGTATTTTCCCAAGGGTAACAGGAGAAATTGGACCCCAAAAGTTGTTGTCCTATTTGTCCTGAGTACGCTGATACCCCATATGTTGAGGTAAACCCCTGTTTGGGCACACGGGAGAGCTCGGAAGGGAAGAAGCACTGTTTTACTTTTTCAACGCAGAATTGGCTGGAATTGAGATCGGACGCCATGTCGCGTTTGGAGAGCCCCTGATGTGCCTAAACAGTGGAAACCCCACAATTATAACTGAAACCCTAATCCAAACACATCCCTAACCCTAATCCCAACAGTAACCCTAACCACACCTCTAACCCAGACACACCCCTAACCCTAATCCCAACCCTATTCCCAACCGTAAATGTAATCTAAACCCTAACTGTAACTTTAGCCCCAACCCAAACTGTAGCTCTAGCCCTAACCCTAATCCTAACCCTAGCCCTAACCCTAGCCCTAACCCTAGCCCTAACCCTAACCCTAGCCCTAACCCTAACCCTAGCCCTAACTCTAACCCTAGCCCTAATGGGAAAATGGAAATAAATACATTTTTTTAATTTTTCCCTAACTAAGGGGGTGATGAAGGGGGGTTTGATTTACTTTTATAGCGGGTTTTTTAGCGGATTTTTATGATTGGCAGCCGTCACACACTGAAAGACGCTTTTTATTGCAAAAAATATTTTTTGCGTTACCACATTTTGAGAGCTATAATTTTTCTATATTTTGGTCCACAGAGTCATGTGAGGTCTTGTTTTTTGCGGGACGAGTTGACGTTTTTATTGGTAACATTTTCGGGCACGTGACATTTTTTGATCGCTTTTTATTCCGATTTTTGTGAGGCAGAATGACCAAAAACCAGCTATTCATGAATTTCTTTTGGGGGAGACGTTTATACCGTTCCGCGTTTGGTAAAATTGATAAAGCAGTTTTATTCTTCGGGTCAGTACGATTACAGCGACACCTCATTTATATCATTTTTTTATGTTTTGGCGCTTTTATACGATAAAAACTATTTTATAGAAAAAATAATTATGTTGGCATCGCTTTATTCTCAGGACTATAACTTTTTTATTTTTTTGCTGATGATGCTGTATGGCGGCTCGTTTTTTGCGGGACAAGATGACGTTTTCAGCGGTACCATGGTTATTTATATCTCTTTTTGATCGCGTGTTATTCCACTTTTTGTTCGGCGGTATGATAATAAAGCGTTGTTTTTTGCCTCGTTTTTTTTTTTTTTTTTCTTACGGTGTTTACTGAAGGGGTTAACTAGTGGGCCAGTTTTATAGGTCGGGCCGTTACGGACGCGGCGATACTAAATATGTGTACTTTTATTGTTTTTTTTTTTTTTATTTAGATAAAGAAATGTATTTATGGGAATAATATATTTTTTTTTCATTATTTTGGAATATTTTTTTTTATTTTTTTTTACACATTTGAAAATTTTTTTTTTTACTTTGTCCCAGGGGGGGACATCACAGATCAGTGATCTGACAGTTTGCACAGCACTCTGTCAGATCACTGATCTGACATGCAGCGCTGCAGCCTTCACAGTGCCTGCTCTGAGCAGGCTCTGTGAAGCCACCTCCCTCCCTGCAGGACCCGGATCCGCGGCCATCTTGGATCCGGGGCTCGAGCAGGGAGGGAGGGAGGTAAGACCCTCGCAGCAACGCGATCACATCGCGTTGCTGCGGGGGGCTCAGGGAAGCCCGCAGGGAGCCCCCTCCCTGCGCGGTGCTTCCCTGCACCGCAGGCACATCGCGATCATCTTTGATCGCGGTGTGCCAGGGGTTAATGTGCCGGGGCGGTCCGTGACCGCTCCTGGCACATAGTGCCGGATGTCAGCTGCGATAGGCAGCTGACACCCGGCCGCGATCGGCGGCGCTCCACCCGTGAGCGCCGCCGATCGCGCTGGACGTACTATCCCGTCCATGGTCATAGGGGCCCACCCGACATGGACGGGATAATACGTCCAATGTCAGAAAGGGGTTAAAGGGAAGGTGCCACCAGTTTTTTTGTAGTTTGTTTTTTTGTGAAATTAAGCTTAAAATAGTAAATAAAATGTATTAATGCAATGTTTGCAAACATTTCTATATGAAAAATATTATATATTTTCTTACAAATATATATATTGACCACTAGGGGGAGCATTTTCCGTTTTAGACCTCAAGCAACTATAGTAAGACTTACCAGCTTTCCTGTTAGCTGGAAAATTGGGGCAGTAACTGCTGATATCACCATTTCCCTCCCCTTTTGGGTGGTCTAATATCCCTGGGGCAGAATGAAGAGCAGTATCACAGGGCAGAGCCATTTTGTGTGTGACTGCCCTGTGAGCTGCTATCACCAGCAGTTACTGCATCAGAAACACAGCTACAGAGTTTACAAAAAAGCAGAACACAGTGGGCTCAGCAGCATGGTGGACTGGAGGAAAAGTGAAGACATGTGGTATTTATGTATGGAGCAGCATTATCTGAGCAGAGCTGTCTGTGACTCATCCATAACAAGGAGATCCAGGTCAGCAGAGAATGGCCAGGCATTGTGGAGGGAGGGGAGAGATACATTGTATGGCAGAGAGAGAGAGGCAGGCTGTGAATGCAGCTTACCAGAGATCACAGGGTCTGTGTGTGAGGAGGCAGAGACAGAGCAGGAGAAGCACACAGGGAGGGCAGCATGTGAGAGCAGAGGATGTCTGCCCAGGATGTGCCTGCCTGGAGTACAGAGGAGCATGGAGATAAATCACCCGCACTCCCCATCCTCCGGTTCCAGTGAGTGCTTCTCTCCTGCGATAGAAAGTAAGTGGAGCTTGGCAGACAGCACAGGGCTCTAATAAAATGGCGGCCAGTCACACCTACAGCAGTGAGTTGTGCAGCCCACAGAGGCGTGCCCAGCTCACTGCTAAAGCAGCTACAATGTTAGAGATAGGGTCAGCGCCGGTCTATTATCTCCTATGTCTATGGAGTGCCGTAAAATGACACTGATATTGTCGTGAACTGCTGTGAAACCAAGATCTCAGCCCCCAGTGCCTTCTTTAAACTCATATTACACACGTAATCTGTTTCACATGCATTTAAAACTTGGTTATAGCAGCATGTTATGCTACATTACAGTGATTTATTAATGATCTACAAACGCGGTACCTTCCCTTTAAACTTATACATGGAAAGATTGATCACTGTAATAAGCCAATGTATTAATAAATAGGCCCTCAAACCGTTCAAGTCCAAAGCTGAATTGGCACTGTGATGAAGATAGAGAAGGAATATTATTATGTATTATTATACATTTTTATAGCGCCATTTATTCCATGGCGCTTTGCATGTGAATACGGGGCAAATATAGACAAATACATTAAACATGAGCAAATAACAAGGCACACGGGCACATAAGGAGGGAGGACCCTGCCCGCGAGGGCTCACAGTCTGCAGGGGATGGGTGATGAAACACTAGGAGAGGGTAGGGCAAGTTGTGCGGAGGTTCATAATAAACCTCCATTCCTTGCCTCGCCATGAATCATTAATCAGATGATTCTAAAATTGCAAACGGTTAATCATTTCCTACTTTCTCAATGATATTCAGTCATTTTTGCCTATAAATCAAACTCAAAGATTATTACATATAGCATAATGTTTCACATCATAATGTATGAGCAAACTATAAAATATATCCACAACTTTTTTTTTTTTAATGGACACTTGTGTATTATCTTAATAAATGTTCTCACTCAATATGAGACTTTCCTTCTACCATACAGCATTAGGGAGCATTGTCACTGTCGTTGGCGGTGTCCTCACCAGGCCTTGCATTACATTACTGCATTAATGTTCTCTTGGTTCATTCTGGATTGCCATCCACAGACCTGCCCAGTTTGTATATGGCTGTCTTCCAGCATTACAGCGGTTAACACACATAGTTTCAGCAGCTTGGCATGTGAAGTGGCATTCTGCCAGCAGATCCATGGCTGTTATTAGAATAGACCGTTAAGCCTAAGGGTAGAAGAGTGACTGAAGTCAGATATGTAATAAAAAAAAAATAATGAATAGATAAATAAAACTGTGCAAAAGTTTTTGGAAGGTGTGGAAAAATTGCTGCAAAGTATGGATGCTTCCAAAAATAGAAGCTTTAATACTAGTTTATCCGTGCGGTCATGCCGGAGGTCATGTCTGCCTTCTGTGACTGATGCAATCTTCTGCAATGTGTTAAAAAGTGGTGGCCATTTTTTAGTGTTTCTCGTGAATTGAACCATAAATTGTTTGAATTTTCTGGGACCTGCGAATTTCATAAAATCTCAAATTCAATCATCTTTAGTCAGGATTAGGCCGGCGTCACACTTGCGAGTTTTACGGACGTAAGAGCGCAGAAACTACGTCCGTAAAACTCGCAAAAAATACGGCACAATTATTCTCTATGCCCCTGCTCCTATCTGCCGTATTAAACTGATCAGTATTATACGGCTTTCTACGGCCGTAGAAAATCGCAGCATGCTGCGTTTGTCACCGTATTGCGCAAATAAAACGTCAATGAAAGTCTATGGAAGCCCCAAAAATACGGATTACACACGGACCAGCAGTGTGACTTGCGAGGAATACGCAGCGGTGTTAGAGAGAAAAGCCGGTAATTCAATTGCCGGCTTTTGCTTTCTCCTTCCTAGACCCGACATGATATGAGACCTGGTTTACATACAGTAAACCATTTCATATCACCATTTTTTTTGCATATTCCACACTACTAATGTTAGTAGTGTGTATATGCAAAATTTGGCCGTTCTATCTACTAAATTAAAGGGTTAAATGGCGGAAAAAATTGGCGTGGGCTCCCGCAATTTTCTCCGCCAGAGTAGTAAAGCCAGTGACTGAGGGCAGATATTAATAGCCTAGAGAGGGTCCATGGTTATTGCCCCCCCCCCCTGGCTAAAAACACCTGCCCCCAGCCACCCCAGAAAAGGCACATCTGGAAGATGCGCCTATTCTGGCACTTGGCCACTCTCTTCCCATTCCCGTGTAGCGGTGGGATATGGGGTAATGAAGGGTTAATGTCACCTTGCTATTGTAAGGTGACATTAAGCCAAATTAATAATGGAGAGGCGTCAATTCTGACACCTATCCATTATTAATCCAATACTAGTAAAGGGTTAAAAAACACACACACATTATTAAAAATTAATTTATTGAAAAAATCACAAAGGCTGTTGTATTAATTTATTCTACTCTCAATCCACTCACTGAAGACCCTCGATCTGTAAAATAAATAAAAATAATAAACCAACAATATACATACCTTCCGAGGATCTGTAAGGTCCAACGATGTAGATCCATCTGAAGGGGTTAAAATATTTTGCAGACACGAGCTCCGCTAATGCAGGCTGCTATTTTTCTGTAATGTCTTTACAATTTTAGACTGGACTTGTACAGACAATAAAGTGCTGTGTAATATGTTGGCGCTATAGAAATAAAAACGATCATTGCATGATGACAAACTTGCAAGGAACCTCCACCATGCTTCACTGTTACCTACAGATGCTCATTACTGTACTGCTCTCCAGCCCTTTGACCAATCTGCCTTCTGTTACAGCCAGATATTTCACATTTTGACTCATCAGTCCAGAGAACTTGCTGCCATTTTTCTACACCTCAGTAACCTCTCTACTCAGTCCCTTCAAAAACTGTGCAATTACAAGTAGAAGAATTGATACTTTGAAGGCAAAGGGTGGTCACACCAAACATTGGTTTGCTTTAGATTTCTCTCTTGTTCGTTCACGTTATGCGTTACTTATTGATTAAATTAAACTATTAACACTTCTGTTTTTGAAAGCATTTTCACTTTTCAGCTTTTTCCCACATTTATGTACAATTCTGTATATAAATTAGTTATGAGATATCAGTGGGAAGTGTCAATGGATCCAAGTCAGTAATGCTTTACCAAGCTTCTTCTACACAGACTTTTGCAACACACGGTTTTTGGTGTATTCACATAATTACTAGTGAAAAATGCTGATTTGGGGAAGGATATTCTTACATGAAAATATTAGACATGCGGAAAAAAACGATTGACAGTCATTTATGAGGCAAAGATTGTAAAGCAGCTTTAGTTCTGTCTGAAATTTTCACTACACATTCAGTTCCTTATTAATAATAATAATAATATTCTTATTTATTGGAGACTGTGCTATAACAGGTAATAATTATATTCCGGGTAGTATTTCTGATTTATTCTACTAGTTCTATAATGCGTTCAGGATGTTATCACTTCCCTTCCTCCGCTCGTCGGTGTCCAGCGGATGGCAGCACTGAGCACGTCGGGGAGGACTGGCGACATGGCAATCTGCCTCCTCCAGTATCCTGATACGAGTTCAGACTACAAGACGTTATCTAGTAAAACCCTATTTTTATGTAAATTTCTTTACAGTTCAGCTGTGGAATCTTTACTAGTCCGTTGATAATTCGATGAGTTATGACTGGATCTGCTCTTTTGGGTAAAGGAGGGGTTGGGTGTTATCCCGCTGTGTTTAAGATCTGATATATCAATATGACGCCTGGCGAATTTCTCACAAATCAGCAGCTCGGCCCACCTAACCTGACGATGATCCACTTCTTTCTGAATGTTTACTCATGTTTTTGCAATCTCAAGGTCATGTCCTTACTGAACAGAATACAATGTTGTGAAAACATTTTTAAAATATCTATATTTTTTTTTTATACATCGGGAAACATTTACAGATGTGGTTCTGTTTGGTCTTTCAACATTTTAGCAGCTTTGCAAGAAAGGTTTTTGATGAATGAATTGTGAGCATGTTTTTTCCTACGTGCATAGGGCCATCTCTTACTTTGGATGTGCCCCTATGTGTGTATTATGTATTTGCATGCTGTTAGCCCATAATATGAAGCACATGTTAGTGTAGATCTTTTCTGCTCATACTTAGTCTCACTACATTTGTGTTTCCTGTCGCCTACGTATGCTTGTAATAAATGGCATGCAGAGCGATGGCCTGAAATAAAGTTATAAAAAGTTTTAGAAACATCAGAAGAGGGCGCTCTTTATTCCTGTCAAACCCTAGGACTCAACTGCACTTTCAACAACAAATCAATAGGAAAGGCAATTATAAGAAACTTTATAATGCACCTTATCAGAGACATCAGCTTCCTTCTCCACTCGTCAGACACTTCTTACCCAACCATTCGGCTTCATGAACTTTCTATCCACAGTGAAAATTAGTTCAAGTCTTGCTCGGTGGAGACGAGAACTTCAGGCCCGTGGGCAGTTTATGGCCCTCAATTACCTCTCGAGTAACGAGTATATTCGCTCATCACTAGTCCTGACACCAATACCAGTGTCAGGGCGTTCTTTGTAGGCAGAGTTAGTGCATACTTTGTCTGGCCCCTGAAGAATGGTATAAATATTCAAATGACCCTTGGCAGAATAAGATTCTCCACCCCTGCTCTATGGACAGGGGAAGAGGAGGAGTGAGCAGCAGTGAAAGGTACAGACAGAGGAAGACACACATCATGAGGAGCTCTATAATACCGTAAGTGTTTTATCTCACATCAGAGGCTGATTCAGATCAACACAGCTCAGCTCTGCTGTATATTGTCCTCCACATTTCCGCAGATTCTCTGTGAACTAAAAAGTGAAAAAGGGCAGGCATTTCCCCCTTTGCTGTCTGTGGAAGAAATTACTGCAGCTCGCCTCCCTCCCCAGCTTGGGACAACGGGTGAGAATGCATGAAATAAGTCACATATTGGCCAGATGTAGTGTTAGGCTATATTCACACTTAGCGGTTTTTACCGTGGAACCGCCGCGATTTTGATGCTGCGGGTCCGCAGCAGTTTCCATAGCGTTTACAGTAACATGTAAACCCTATGGAAACCGCAAACCGCTGTGCACATGCTGCGGGAAAAACCGCGCGGGAACGCAGCGGTTTACAACCCGCAGCATGTCACTTCTTTGTGCAGAATCGCTGCGATTCTGCACCCATAGGAATACATTGAACCGCTTACTTCCCGCATGGGGCTGTGCCCACGTTGCGGGAAGTAAGCGGATAATGTGCGGGTGGTACCCGGGGTGGAGGAGAGGAGACTCTCCTCCAGGCCCTGGGAACCATATTTGGGGTTAAAAAATAAAAAATCTGATTTTACTCACCCTCTGATGTCCGGAGCTCCTGGGCGCTGCACGCGGCCGTCCGGTCAGAGTTGCTGTGCGACCAGGACCTGCGGTGACGTCGCGGTCACATGACCGTGACGTCACGAAGGGTCCTTCTCCCACAGCATCTTTGGAACCGGACCGCCGGGTGCAGCGCCCAGGAGATCCGGACATCAGAGGGTGAGTATAACCAATTTTTATTATTTTTAACATTACTATTGATGCTGCATATTGCTGCATATGCAGCATCAATAGTAAAGGCGGAAACCCGCAGCGGAAAACGCGGAACTAACCGCGATAAATCTGCAGGGAGAACCGCAGTTGTTTTGCCCTGCAGATTTATCAAATCCGCTGCGGGAGAACCCGCAGGGACCCGACGCAAGGTGTGAACATAGCCTTATTCCTCATGTACTCCCACAAGAAACTTTATTCTAAAAAGTTACTTCAAAGCAGAGGTACACTGTCATGATATACCAGCAGGTACTGTCAACGTTTGGTTCCTCCAACACAAGGACATCGTAATGGAGACAAGTGCCACTTCTTTACCGTGCGATTGTCCTATTGGACATAAAACACAACGTTATAACTTGTTTAAAGCCCCTTTTACATGGGCTGATGAAAAAGGTAGTGGGGCATATATGATGATTAATACAATCATTTGCCCCCATACAGTTTGCCTTGTTTACATGGAGAGATGTACAATTAGCGATGATTATTTTATCGGACCACATTAAAAATTCAATAGCCTGGTTTATTGACTGATTGCTCTTTGTAAAATGGCCTTAAAATGAAGGGATGGAGAGTTGCTAAACCTGCCTCGGCTACATTTATCAAACTCTGCCGTGTCTCGCTAGATCGGAAAGGAAAGTTTAATTATAAATTAAAAAAATAATCTAATAACTGTTCAAGAGAGAATTATAGAGTAACTATGCTCCGTAAATACGGTAATATTAAGGAGTTTCTGGCTCTTATGGTGTTTATTTATGCAAAACTTACACAGGAAGTGCTGCTGGATTGTATTCACTTTTGCGTTAACTTCTCAGTAAATTGTCCATTTGTTTTGGATTTGACACAATGACAAAATAAGAGTCTCTTATTCAATAGTAGAAGCCAATTTGGCTGTACTTCAGGCCTTCATCTACTATATAATTGTCTAAGGCTGGTTTCACATTTGCGTTTTTTTGGGTGCGTTTTTGCGGTAAAAAACGCATGGCGAAAAAACGCGTGCAAACGCTGCGTTGTTTTTACGCATGCGTTTTTGCATGTGTTGAAAAAAACGCGGCGTTTTGACACGTTTACATGCGTTTTTTCATGCGTTTGCGTTTTTTAAACGCATGCTGAGAAATGTGTGACAGCTTCCAATCATCAAAATAAAGTAAAAAAAACATTATAAACAGAAATAGTTAGGGGTAGGGTCAGGGGTAGGGATCATAACCCTAACCCTAACCATAAAGGGATCCTAACCCTACCGCTAACCCTAACCCTAAGGGAAAGGGATCCTAACCCTAAGGGATCCTAACCCTACCCCTAACCCTACCTCTAACCCTAAGGGATCCTAACCCTACCCCTAACCCTAAGGGATCCTAACCCTAAAGGGATTAGGGGTAGGGTTAGGGTTAGGATCCCTTAGGGTTAGGGGTAGGGTTAGGGTTAGGATCCCTTAGGGGTAGGATCCCTTTATCACCTTTATGTTGGGGGGTGGCATATCAGTGTGTTTTCTGGTTTTTTAATAAAAAAACGCATGCGTTTTTAACGCAAAAAAAACGCATGCACAAAAAAAACGCATGCGTCCCCATTGACACCAATGTATTTTTTGACCCAAAAAAAAGGTGTGAAAACGCATGCGTTTTTTTTTGGTCCAAAAAACGCCTCAAAAATACTACAAGTTGCATTTCTGAAAATGAACGCATGCAGTAAAAAAACGCATGCGTTCAAAAACGCATGCAAACGCATACACCAAAAAACGCATGCGTTTTCAATGTTAAATATAGGGAAAAAAACGCATGCCTTTTTTTTGCAAAAAACGCTGCAGACAAAAACGCAAGTGTGAAACCACCCTAAGGGTCACTTCCGTCTGTCTGTCCTTCTGTCTGTAACGGATATTCATTGGTCGCGGCCTCTGTCTTTCAAGGAAATCCAAGTCACTGATTGGTCGCGGCAAAACAGCCACGACCAATCAGCGACAGGCACAGTCCGGAAGAAAATGGCCGCTCCTTACTCCCCGCAGTCTGCGCCCGCATACTCCCCTCCAGTCACCACTCACACAGGGTTAATGCCGGTGGTAACGGACCGTGTTATGCCGCAGGTAACTCACTCCGTTACCGCCGCTATTAACCCTGTGTGACCAAGTTTTTACTATTGATGCTGCCTATGCAGCGTCAATAGTAAAAGGATCTAATGTTAAAAATAACAAAAATAAAAAATCATTATACACTCACCTTCCGCCGCCTTTTCCGCTCCTCGCCACGCTCCAGTAACCGCTCCATGCAAGCGGCAAGTTCCGGTGCCAACAATGGTATAGGAGAAGGACCTGTCATGACGTCATGGTCATGTCACCGCGACCTCATCACAGGCCCTGCACGAGAAGGACCTGCCATGATGTCACGATCATGTGACCATGACGTCATCACAGGTCCTGCGCGAGAAAGACCTGCCATGATGTCACGGTCATGTGACCGCGACGTCATCACACCCTGGGACCGGAAGCTGCCGACAGAACTACAAGGGGCCCTCGGATCGGAAGGTGAGTATTTTTTATTTTTTAACCTGTGACATACGTGGCTGGGCAATATACTACGTAGCTGGGCAATATACTATGTGGCGCTGTGCAATATACTACGTGGCTCTGTGATGTATACTACGTCACTGGGCAATATACTACATAACTGGGCAGTATACTGCATGGCTGGGCAATATACTAAGTGACTGGGCAATATACTACGTGACTGGGCAATATACTACGTGACTGGGCAATATACTACGTGACTGGGCAATATACTACGTGACTGGGCAATATACTACGCGGGCTGGGCAATATACTACGTGGCTCTGTGCTGTATACTACGTCGCTGTGTAATATACTATGTGGCTCTGTGCTGTATACTACGTCGCTAGGCAATATACTACGTCGCTGGGCAATATACTACGTAGCTGGGCAATATGCTCTGTGATGTATACTATGTCGCTGTGCAATATACTACGTGGCTCTGTGCTGTATACTACGTCACTGTGCAATATACTACGTAACTGAGCAATATACTATGTGACTGGGCAATATACTACGTGACTCTGTACTGTATACTATGTCGCTGGGCAATATACTACGTCGCTGGGCAATATACTACGTGGACATGCATATTCTAGAATACCCGATGCATTAGAATCGGGCCAGCATCTAGTATTTTCAGAAATGTCCACACAAAAAAAAAGAATATACACTGCTCAAAAAAATAAAGGGAACACTAAAATCCCACATCCTAGATATCACTGAATGAAATATTCCAGGTATAAATCTTTATTCATTACATAGTGGAATGCGTTGAGAACAATAAAACCTAAAAATGAACAACGTAAATCACAACTAATATCTCACGGAGGTCTGGAGTTGGAATAATGCTCAAAATCAAAGTGGAAAATGAAGTTACAGGCTCAAATGCCTCAAATGTGGAAATGCCTCAAGACAAGGAAATGATGCTCAGTAGTGCGTGTGGCCTCCACGTGCCTGTATGACCTCCCTACAATGCCTGGGCATGCTCCTGATGAGGCAACGGATGGTCTCGTGAGGGATCTCCTCCCAGACCTGGACTAAAGCATCCGCCAACTCCTGGACAGTCTGCGGTGCAGCGTGACATTGGTGGATGGTGCGAGACATGATGTCCCAGATGTGTTCAATCGGATTCAGGTCTAGGGAAAGGGCGGGCCAGTCCATAGCTTCAATGCCTTCATCTTGCAGGAACTGCTGACACACTCCAGCCACATGAGGTCTGGCATTGTCCTTCATTAGGAGGAACCCAGTGCCAACCGCACCAGCATATGGTCTCACAAGGGATCTGAGCATCTCATCTCGGTACCTACTGTCAGTCAGGCTACCTCTGGCGAGCACATGGAGGGCTGTGCGGCCCTCCAAAGAAATGCCACCCCATACCATTATTGACCCACTGCCATACCGGTCATTCTGAAGGATGCTGCAGGCAGCAAATCTCTCTCCACGGCGTCTCCAGACTCTATCACGTCTGTCACATGTGCTCAGTGTGAACCTGCTTTCATCTGTGAAGAGCACAGTGCGCCAGTGCCTGGGTGCCCAGGTTGCTTATTATGCCCCATGATCTTGTTGCCACTCCTTACTAAGTGGGGCCTAGTAAGCGGCAGAGGTGCTTAGGACGCTGGCCCGTGAAGTGATGACCGGCTGCATTGATGTACCTGACTGGATACCGTACCAAGGCAGTGCAGAGAAAATTGCTCCTTTATAGTGGCTATATCTAAATATGAATGGGGGTATTATAAATAGTGGGTTGTTGTCAGGTTTACATGTCACTACTTCATGTTATTTGATGGATAATGTGATCAATATACAATCTGTACATCATTTTAGTTACAAATGTTTTTTTTTGACTCCTGAAAAGTCATCCTCTACGTTCCTCCCAACTGTCCATCTTACTATCCACTGCTTGATGTCAATGGTAATCCATTTCTAGCAGCAGATTCACTAGGACAGATTGCAGGAAGTGGAGGAGGGTCTTTTTCTTTTTGCTCCTGCTCTCCTGTCTGTCGAACTGCATACAGGCATTACAGAATTGCAGAGGTTCAATTCAGGGCAGGCAAGGCATTAGACGATGGCATTATGGGAAGTTGGGAAAGAAAGTTCCAGCATTTATAGAGCTGGAATAATGCTGATGGTGAGAAATTGGCCATTCAAAAAGTGGGGATGGCAAGTTACAAAGTGTAAGAAAAGGTCGTACACAGATTAGATGTGCAGCAAGATGTTTTAACTTGTTGGGAGAGGGAAGATGGGTTGATGGCAGCAAGACCATGCATTTCTACAGGTATAGTTTGGAAGGACAAGATCAAATTTATTCACAGTACCCTGGTCCAGTGGCCATGTTAGTAGTTCTGGTAGTCCGTGGCCACAGGTGTGAGCCCTCCAAACCTCCTCTTACCTGTCGGCATCCCCAGCGTCTCTTCCGATTAGTAGGCCCAAAGCAGTGTCATGCTCACATCATGCCACAACAATGACGTTGCACAGGGCCTTTAAATCTGAAAAAGTGCCTGAGATTCTGTCTGGTAGAAGGCTGTCCGCAGGCCACCAGTTACTGAAGTGACCACTTGCCCCGGGTCCTATGAACGATTTGCTTATTACTGGTTTTGATATTATTTTTAGCCATCAAAATAGCAAAATGACCTAGAGAAACCTTTACCGACATCATGCATGCTAATATCATTAACGTGATGGCATAAAAATGGGGTTTACGAATATCCTGCTTGTTAGGAAAGGGTCGGTCCATAAACGGCTTGTGCTATTAGTATTACCCAGCAGTGTCCAGTGTTTCCAAGAATGTGCATCCTTTCCATTCACTGCCACTGTGATTGTCTGAGAACTGTGACTCATGGGCTCTGGAGCAATGTAATCTATGGCTCCTGAGGGAGCCTCTGCTGAGGAACCTAAATAAACAACTTATGGTATTTATCATTGTGTTAATCACAGCTTAGAGACTTTCTGCTCAATTACAGAGCTAGAATTTACCTGAACATTCTCTTCAGTAAGTCACACTCCAGCAAAATGAATGTCCGCATAGCACAGCAAATTACACAGCTGCTAGGTTTTTAATAAGCTGCGCTCATCTAACTGTGCATATATAATAAATACCTGCCAAAATGTTTCTCCCTGAACTGAGACATTAAAGTGGATTTGGCTCCAGCTTTCACACACAAACTGTATATATTCTATATTATGACATTGATCATTATGACATTATATTCATATATTATGACATTGACCTTTTTTGACCTGATAAGGCTGGTGTACTTTGAGAATCCATATCAGGCTGGGTGTATATTCGCTTGAAATTAAAGTGAGCATTTTATCAAAGTGAGTACATCTGCCTCATCAGGGCAAAGAGACATCTATTGCATTATGTTTGTAATGTACACACTACAAAACCTGGAGACACGTCCTTTAAAGGAGATATTTAACTTTCATCTCCACTTTGCAAATATAATATACATTAAAGACAGAGTATATGTTTTAAATTCTTGTAATGCACATGTCTATGTTTGATCCAGAGCTGTGTTTAACATTTTGCTGGTTATTATTGGAAACTATTAGTGAGCTTGTTGATGGACCAACTCGTTGGTAGACAGCTTCTGGGTGGGTGTTTGTCTCAAGTAGGCGTATACACCTGGATCTGAGGCACGTGAGATCACAGGTTCACTCTGTCAGCACAATTATAGTCTATGGACCCATTGGCACATACTCCTGAATCTTGTTTTGCAGGAGGGTTTGTACATAAGCCCTGATGGGACCAATAAACATGGTAAATAGCGCTGTGTGTAAGCACTTTAAGGCTGTGTGCACACGTTGCGGTTTTTTCACGTTTTTTTCGCGGTTTTTCCCAATAAAAACGCTATAAAACCGCAAAAAAAACCACGTTCAATAAGCATCCCATCATTTAGAATGAATTCCGCATGTTTTGTGCACATGATGCGTTTTTTTCCGCGAAAAAAACGCATCACGGTAAAAAACGCAGCATGTTCATTAATTTTGTGGTTTTTTTGCGGATTTCCCACTACAAAATGCATTGGGAAGTGTCCGGAAAAAAACGCGGCAAAAACGCAGCAAAAACGCATGCGGTTTTCTTGCAGATTTCTTGCAGAAAATGTCCGGTTTTTCTCAGGAATTTTCTGCGAGAAATCCTGAACGTGTGCACATAGCCTAAAGCTCAGCACAAGTTTTGCTGTAATACATTCAGCTGTTGGTGGTTTGTTCTCTGTCTACACTGTTATCACTCTATTTACACATGCAGATAGCAGGGCATTTGAAGAAGCTCATGACAGTGAGAGTTATTAGGAGAGCTGCTCTGGGAGAAGCAGATGCTGCAAATTGGTGATTTTGCAAGATTTATAACAACAGCTTGTCAGGAGCTGAGAAGCAGCAGGAGGAAGGTGAGGTAAACTGCTGTTTAAACATCAATGGGCTTTGAAAAGTTGTCAGATATTTTAGTAGTTAACCCCTCTCCTAGAATGTAACTACTGCACACTCTCAGCCGGAGTCTGGGTAGGCACTAGTGGCTCAGTTCCATGGAAGCCAGCTGTACACTATGAGAGAGAAAAGCTCTTATTGCATAAGTTCCATGGAAGCCAGCTATGAGAGATAAAAGCTGTGCAGACCTGCAAATAAAAAAAAAAGTCAACTGCAAGCATGCTTATTTTCATGCTATCTAACTAACTAGAGCAATTTAATAATTTGAAAATACCCCTTTAATGTTTGCTATATCTGTATGTTTTTAGTTTTACATGTAATTGTTCATTCTATACAGTTATTTATTTATTCCTGTTTTACGTGCTTATGTTCCTGTGTTTTCTTCTACTTAGGTATAAGCGGCTTGGAAGACTTTGTATTGAAGTCTGCTACACTATCCACAACACCAGCATGTCCACCATTTATTCCATTGAACTTTGAAGCAACCCCAATTGTGCGAGTAGCTGTTGAACCAACACATCCAAGTGAGTATTACTACAGCGCCCAATAGAAGAGGACACATTGGTTAAAATGTATCAATTCTGTCAAATAGAGATGCATGCCTCCAGTCCAGCACCCAGGTCAGTAACCAATGTCTTCTGGACAGGAGGCCTGAAAATCTCCTTTGTTCCCAGCAATCACAGCTCAAAGTCATCATTGTGGTGTGAAGAACTGGGAATGTCAGGAGATGAGAGTTGCAAGCCTTGCATCCAACGCTCACAGATTAGTGGTCTGACCAATAGACTGAAGTCCAGAGAATCGATTCACCAGCTCTGTTGTCTAATTCTTAAACAGTTCAAATTTCAACTAGACAGTCTTTAAATACGCCAGATTTTTCAATGTTGTTCATGTCGTTTGATAAATATGGTACATCTTTAGATTGTTTAGTGTTAAGCTTGGTTTACAACAGCCGACCAACATGTTTGCAGTTTGGCAGTCGTTCTATAGTTGGTTTCAACAGGCAGACCGTGCTTCAGATGCGACCTGAACAACCAATAAAACATTGTTCAATGTGCATAGGCTGCCATTGTTCTCGGAGCACAGGTCCTGTTTACACAGGACAGTGTCCATCGAAGAACGATGATCTTTTAACCAATCCTGATACCATTTCACATAAGTATTAATTATTTTGCCAGATGATTGGTTGCCTTCTTTCACTTCTTGATTATTGGGAACGAGTGTTCATAAGAACGCTTATTCCTGATAATCATGCAGTGTAAATGCACCTTAAAGCGAACCTGTCAGCAGGAGTTTGCTAAGTAACCAACAGACACTGTCTGGTTACCACTGTTAAACTGATTAAAATGATGCCAGGGGTGAAGAAATCGGTCTTGTAGAGCTTGTGTAATCAGTGTTAGGCCGGGATCACACACAGCGAGATACGGCCGAGTCTCGCAGGTTAAAACCAAGCTCTGGCACCGGCACTCCGGAGCGGAGCATGCGGCTGCATAGCAATACATGGAGCTGCACGCTCCGCTCCGGAGTGCCGATGCCAGAGCTTGGTTTTAACCTGCGAGACTCAGCCGTATCTCGCTGTAGTGTGACTCCGGCCTTAGAAGTGTTCAGCTAATTAGATGCCCGTGCCCCGGGGCAGGACTGTAGGCAGCAGAGTCTTATCTTCCTGCTCTAAGCCAGAGAAACCGAGGAGAGTCACATCCAAAAGCAAGAAAAAAGCAAATGGCACTGAGTGGCGCACTTTACTTACTATTATCGCAGAGTAGACGCGGGATCACGGACACAATACAGTGGTTGAATCACGCTGTTGAAGGTGCTTGCTGGAAAGCCACATGAAAAAATCCCAAAATGAAGAAAAATAGCAGCAACAGTCCAAATGTTGGTGAAAAAATCCTTAGTCCTTTGTTTTACATAGAATACCATGGATAAGGTTGTGCGGGCAAGGACAAGTGCAGATTATGCAGAAAAGAGAAACCGGACCACGGCCGTTTCACGTTATTCACGCTTCCACGGAAGCAATTCTTCATTTTGGGAAACCAAGGAGAGACCTGGCCACATGCTGCCCCGAAGCACAAACATGTTCCTCATAATAGAGACAGACTGTTTGTGCTTCAGGGCGGCCGGTGGGCAAGTCTCTCCTTGGTTTCTCTGTCTTGGAGCAGGAAGATAAGACCCTGCCTACACTCCCGCCCTGGGGCACGGGCATCTCATTAACTTAAAACTTTTAGCACTGATTACACAAGAGCCACAAGATGGCTTTCTTCACCCCAGGTATCATTTTACTCAGATTAACAGCGGCAACCTGACAGTGTCTGTAAGTTACTTAAGGTACTGTCACACTAGACGATATCGCTAGCGATCCGTGACGTTGCAGCGTCCTCGCTAGCGATATCGTCCAGTGTGACACGCAGCAGCGATCAGGCCCCTGCTGGGAGATCGCTGGTCGGGGAAGAAAGTCCAGAACTTTATTTCGTCG
Organism: Ranitomeya imitator; assembly: GCF_032444005.1. Lineage (NCBI taxonomy): Eukaryota > Metazoa > Chordata > Amphibia > Anura > Dendrobatidae > Ranitomeya > Ranitomeya imitator. The sequence goes on from NC_091285.1 coordinate 515,888,836, forward strand.
CTGGACTCCCCGCAGACATCGCTGAATCGGCGTGTGTGACACCGATTCAGCGATGTCTTCACTGGTAACCAGGGTAAACATCGGGTAACTAAGCGCAGGGCCGCGCTTAGTAACCCGATGTTTACCCTGGTTACCAGCGTAAAAAAACAAACAGTACATACTTACATTCAGCTGTCTGTCCCTTGCCGTCTGGTTCCTGCCTTGACTGCTGGCCGTAAAGTGAAAGCAGAGCACAGCCACAGCGGTGAGTCACCGCTGTGTGACTCACCGCTGTGCTGTGCTTTCACTTTACGGCCAGCAGTCAAGGCAGGAACCAGACGGCAAGGGACAGACAGCTGAATGTAAGTATGTACTGTTTGTTTTTTTACGCTGGTAACCAGGGTAAACATCGGGTTACTAAGCGCGGCCCTGCGCTTAGTTACCCGATGTTTACCCTGGTTACCGGGGACCTCGGGATCGTTGGTCGCTGGAGAGCTGTCTGTGTGACAGCTCTCCAGCGACCAAACAGCGACGCTGCAGCGATCCGGATCGTTGTCGGTATCGCTGCAGCGTCGCTAAGTGTGACGGTACCTTTAGCAAAATCCTGCTGACAGGTTCACTTTAAGTTTACACCACCAATTAGCTGGCTTACTTTGTGCCAGAAATTTGCAAGAAAAATTTGGTAAATTTTTGGCATACCTGTTAAAACCTAAGCCACAACTTTTCAATAAGCCATGACCCCTTTACAAATTAGTTGCAGAATATTTCTAAAACAAAATAAATCTAGTTCAAGTCATGAAAGACAATGTGTTGGCAACAATCGCACCGGCGTCTGAGGTATTTAGCTTCATAAATGGTATTTTCTTTTTTGGAAACGTAGATAAGAATATGTTGATTTCATGTGTGCCTTTATTTTGCCAGATATAAAGTTCATCCTTTGTGTAAATTGTGTTCTTACAAAGGAATTTAAGGATATTTTAAGTTATCAAAACTTACGTCCTTGGCAGGAAAGGGTTTAGCTCATATATCTTTGCAGGGTGGCATCTTAGTAGCCAAGAACGTATGAAATACCATATATACTCGTGTATAAGTTGACCAGAGTATAAGCTGAGGCATCTAATTTTGCCTCAGAAAACTGGGAAAACTTATTGACTTGAGTATAAACTGGGTATTCATTGTCCCCTAATCCCTATTCTGGTATGCATGGCTCCTCATCCCCATCCTTGTCTGTATGGCTCCTTATTACCATCCTTGTATGCATGGCTCCTTATTCCCATCCTTGTATGCATGGCTCCTTATTCTCATCTTTGTATGCATGGCTCCTTATTCCCTTCCTTGTATGCATGGCTTCTTATCCCCATCCTTGTATGCGTGGCTCCTCATCCCAATCCTTGAATGTATGGCCGCCCATGAGAAAAGCATTTAAAAAACAAAATATCCTACTTACCGTATATACTCGAGTATAAGCTGACCCGAGTATAAGCCGACCCCCTAATTTTGCCACAAAAACTGGGAAAACTTAATCACTCGAGTTTAAGCCTAGGGTGGAAAATGCAGCAGCTACTGGTAAATTTCAAAAATAAAAATAGATACCAATAAAAGTAAAATTAATTGAGACATCAGTAGGTTAAGTGTTTTTGAATATCCATATTGAATCAGGAGACCCATATAATGCTCCATTCAGTTTATGATGGGCCCCATAAGATGCTCCATATTAAAATATGCCCCATATAATGCTCCACAAATGTGGATTATGGCCCCATAAGATGCTCCATACAGATATTTGCCCCATATAATGCTGCACATGGCCACATAAGATGCTCCATACAGATATTTGCCCCGTATAATGCTCCACAAATGTTGATTATGACCCCATAAGATGCCCCATACAGATATTTGCCCCATATAATGCTCCACATGGCCCTATACAGATTCCCCATACAGATATTTGCCCCCATATCATGCTGTACATGGCCACATAAGATGCTCCATACAGATATTTGCCCCCATATCATGCTGCACATGGCCACATAAGATGCTCCATACAGATATTTGCCCCATATGCTGTGATTAAAAAAATAAAAAAAACTACATACTCACCTCTCCGGCCCCCGGCACTTGCTATACTCACCTTTCCCGTTCCACCGCTGACCTCCGCTGTGTCTTCCCATCCTCTGCACTGACGTTCAGGAAGAGGGCGGCATGCACTAATCACGTCACTGCGCCCTCTGACCTGAGCGTCACTGCGGAAGACACACCAACGCCAACGGTGGAACGAGGAGCAGGTGAGTATCACGCACTGCCCCCGTCATACTTACCTGCTCCTGGTGCCGTCCCTGCACGTCTGTTCCCCAGCGCCGCATTTTCTTCCTGTAGTGAGCGGTCACCGTTACCGCTCATTACAGTAATGAATATGCGGCTCCACCTCTATGGGAGGTGGAGCCGCATATTCATTACTGTAATGAGCGGTACCATGTGACCGCTCACTACAGGAAGAAGCTGCAGCGCTGGAAGAAGCAGGGACCGCTCCAGGAGTAGGTGAGTATAATTAGACAGCCCCCACTCCCCCTCCCCTGCCGACCCCTGGGTATGACTCGTGTATAAGCCGAGAGGGGGACTTTCAGCCCAATAAAGTGGGCTGAAAATCTCGGCTTATACTAGAGTATATACGGTACCTTACCTGCACGCCCTCACAGCATCTCGTTCCAGCTTCCAGCAGCTCTTCCGGCCAGGCGATCACATGTCCCCGCTCATTGTTATTCACCTCTCTCCAGCCTATAGGAGTGAAGAGAGGTGAATATTCATTACCTTAATGAGCGGGCACCCATTAGAGCCCGACAGCTGCTGGAAGGCGGCCGCTGCAGCTGTAACCCTGCGCACACTATAAGAGAAATCAATATTCATTGCCAGCGCAGTGAATATTCATTTCTCTTAAGCAGCGGGCACAGGCTTTAGCTGCAGCTGCTGGCTCCTGCCTTCTGTGACCCGCCGCTCCACCTCCCCCGCCATAAATTTGGACAATAACTTGTGTATATTCCAAGAGGGGCGTTTTCAGCACAAAAAAATGTGCTGAAAAACTCGGCTTATACACGAGTATATACGGTACTTCCTGGCTACTAAATGACATAACTCAGACAAGACGGCTACAGAAAAAAATAATCAAAATGGGGTCTGCACACCTTTCTTATTAAATCTAGGTACAAGTGACATATGTTATGTGGCCGAATACAAAGACATACTTACTTGATGCATCAGCACACTGTGATTAATGAAAACATGAAGTTAACATTTTTTGATCAAAAAGTACGAAATCACCCAACCATGTCATGGTGTACCTTTTTTTTATGTGTGGTCCTCATCACGTGTCTCGCCTCTTTGCTCCACACCAGGCCTCATCTGAAATTGGGAAGAGAAAAGAAATCAGGTGTAGCTCGTAGCTAAAACCTTGCTGGGAAAGATGTGGATAAGGGTGCAGAGCCTGGAGAGAAGCCCTAAAGTATATAGCAAAAGACAACTGGCACTCCTTTACTGATGCACAAATATGTTGTGTGGTCAATATACAACAGGACAGCTATAGGAGTGATTCAGGACTTATTTCATAGCTGAGATCCCCAGGTTTCAAAGAGACCAGAATCGGTGCTGCAGTTATGACTAAGCCTGAGCTATCAGGCACTAAAGTTAGGTTCTCAGCTTTTAAAATAAGCCTTGAATCATCCCTATTAGCTGCTATCCAGACTTACATACAGCCTGTTAAAGACACCCTCCCGACATCATCTAGTGTGAGGGGTGAGGTGATAAGCTGCTAGGACACCAGAGATGATGTGTGATCTCCTTTCCCTGTGTAACACTTGCTTTTATGTATCTCACTTGCAAACTAGAAAAGTAAAAAAATAAAAAATATGTACATGCTTAACATCATTGTGTCAATTATGACTCTAAGCTATAAAATTAGCTTGTCACATAGCTCTCCTAGAGAATGCCTTAAAAATACGAGATTTGATATTTTATGATCAAGTCGTCTTGAAACATTCTACCAACTATTATTGCAGTTCAATGCACAAGAAAAAAGAAAAGGAAGGCACTCACCGATCTGGAACTTGACTTGTCTTTATTGAATATCCATTAAAATATCATAGGCGGGAGAATGAACAAGGAGCTCTTGTGAGCAGTGTACGGATGACGGCCGTTTCGCGCTCTCTCTGCGCTTCTATGGGTCTGTATGTGGAAGGGTGTCGGGTGGAAGGAACATATGCCCCAGCCGCGTCATGCTCCTCCCATTCCCAACTCCTCCCATCTGGCCATGAGATACAAAATCCAATGAAACATTTAAAAACATATTTAAAAACATGTATAAAGAGCGTCCGCAGATAATATCTATAAAGCAATATCAATAGCACAAATATTGGGGACACTAGTTATGTTTCCTTCCCTGTTCACAACCATCCGCCTTAACAGTGAATACATAGACTACAGGAGAGTACTTTTCCACTACCAGTGTTCAAAGTGATACAACTGGACCCCCATTGGTTACTTTACAAAAATACCGACATATCCAACTTATAGTTAAATCCTGTCTGTCCCATTTTGTTGGTGCGCATTAACCATTTTGTCTCGAATCTAAGAAGGAGCTTATTCCAGTCCCCGCCCGTGCAGGTAGGCGGACCCTCTCAATCCCTGTGAATGAGAGGACTCCTGGATTGCCCCCATGCACCTCTCTTACATGAGTGATTAATCTCGGAATTCATTTACCCGTTTTGATCGACCTAAAATGTTCACGGAAACGCACATACATCGGACGTATAGTGTTACCTATATAATGGAATCTGCATGGGCAGAAGAGGACATAAACGACATGATCTGTTTTACAGGTGATAAAATCCATAACAGGGTACTCAATTGCCCCTATATGTAAGACCCGACTAGTAATATGGAGCTCACAGAAGGGGCAATGCCCACATCTGTGGTTGCCCTTGGGGACCGTAATTTTTTCTAACCAATTTTTTTCTTCTTTTTCAATGCGGTGTCTCACTAATTTATCACCCAGTCTGGTGCTGCGTTTGTTTGCTATTAAAGGGCTTCTGGGCTACTACCTCCGCTAAATCCTTGTCTCTCTCCAAGATGTGCCAATTTTTTCTTATAGATGCCCGAATTTGCTGGTCCATAGTACTATATTTGAAACAAAAATTGAATCTTTTTTCTCTTTTTTTTTTCTTCCTACTATCAACCGACCTACTGTCTTTCCAAATTCCTATGTTCTCCACTGCATTGTTTTTCACCTTTTCTAATGCTGTGTTCATCAGATTCTCTGGGTACCCTCTTTGTCTGAATCTGTCATACAGCTCCCCTGACTGTCTCAGGAAACCTTCCTCCGTGTTATTGACCCTCTTGACCCTCAAAAACTGACTGTATGGTAATGAACGTTTCACATGTGCAGGATGAAAGCTGTCATGGTGCATCATCATATTTGTCGCTGTTGGTTTCCGGTGAATCGACGTGCACACTACTCCCTCTTTAATTTCCACTAGTACATCCAAAAACTCCAAACGCTGTCCTCCATATGCCCAGGCATTGTAGGGAGGTCATGCAGGCACATGGAGGGCACACATTACTGAACATCATTTCCTTGTCTTGAGGCATTTCCACTGAAGTTGGATCAGTAAGAACCAGCTGATCCTCAAAATTGACCAACTTTACCTTATTGAAGTACTGGCAGCCCTATCCTCACATAACTTTCCCCTCTTTTTACGTGTCTGGAATCCATGGATAACTTTCAGGAAATCTTCTAAATTTATTTCTTTATCTACCTAAGGGCTCAACTACATTTCTGAAGTACTGATGGACCTACTTCCCCCAGCCCCACCCCCTCCCCCCATGTTGAATCTTTTTTTTTTTTTTCCCAATTTCGTGTTCCCCTCCTTTTAATCAAAAAAATAATCACTTGCTTGGCTAATATTGTTGTATTGACCAGATTTTTTTTTTTCTCCTTTTTCTTACACCTTTCCGAAAAGTTGAAAAGTTTGGTCATTCTGTATCAAGAGTTCCATTGTGACTAGTTTATCTTATGTTGTCAGTTTTTTCTCTGATTCTTAATAAATAAAACATTGAAAAGAAAGAAAAAGTGCTGCTTAATTTATAAGATCTCTATTGTCCCCAAGTAATAAATGGATGTATAAAAAAAACTCTGCCAACTTAAAGGGAATTTGTCAGTAAGATGAAGAATAATCCTAAGTCCATTGATGCGAACATAGGAAGCTGAACAAAACAATACCTTGATATCTGCGATCTGATGTCTTATTCCAGAGAAATCCATATTTATCTTATTATTTAAATGAACTATTCAGGACTATGGGCCAGACACTGATCTTCGTGAGAATCTGCCTCCAGAGATTATTTTATATGAAAGAGGGCATAACCAGTGTGAGACATGTAATGACTGACAGTCTGCTTTTGTTAAAAGAGAACATGTCCGCAGGTTTTTGTAACATGAGCCAAACACATCTATGTTAAGTCAATGTGTCACAGGTTAAATCTCTACCTTCTTTATTATAAGCTTTGCTTCCATTCCAATGTGATTCCTTATCTATTTGTTATGCAAATGAGGGGCAAGTGCAGGGGGCTTTGCACAGCATTGTGTCCTTTTTCCATTTTTCTCCATCCACTGGCTTCCAAAGCTCCCTAGCTGATGGGTGACTCTCTGTGAGTTACCTGCCTTCCCAGCCCGAAAACTCTCACATTCTCCATGGCAACAAACAGAAACCAAACAAGACCCCACTGACTGCTTGTTGCAGTTTTGATAAAAGTACTGTTTTATCAGCAGGAGATTATCACTAGAGGACGAGTAAACTTGCTGCCATGTAGTCCTCCATATTCATGAGCTCTGTATAACCTCGTCTCCCACCACTGATTGAAGGCTTTCAGTATACACTGTGTAGGCTGTATCTCACCCCCACCCCTATATGCATACAATATCACCCTATAGGCACTAGTCATCTTTTTTTCTTTCCTATATTATACTTCTATCCACATTGCTGCATAGCCTGACCATATGAACATTGATTGGGCTGCGTTAGATGCTAGGGAATGGTTTTCCCCTGGCTCATAAATATTTGGGAAGACTAGAAGGAGCAGAAGTGAAAAAAAGCTTTTCCACCCAAAATCTATTTTTGTAACATAATATATCAAACACATTTATTATCACCCTGGCAATTCGTTTTTTCCCTTTACGTACAGTTTCAGGCTTATGTCAGACAGATTTTTTTTCCCCAAATGTGACTGCCATTAGAAGTGCTTCCATTTTAGTTGTCACTTTTGAATGATAGTAAAGTAGTCACTCTATTTTCATAGACCATTTTACTTCCAATGAAGGCTGAGAACAGAGCAGATAAAGCATTTATTCATGGCACATTCTAGCTGAGATTTGCTGGAAGTGCCTTTGTTCCTTACAAGGAGGAATTGATTTTTCTGGCCTGAGTTTCTGGTCACAAAGCCCATAACATGTACAGATTATCAATAATTCAAATTAGCAGAAACCATTGCCCAGCCACGGTTGTACTTCGCTCTGCGGGCAAGGCATTGAGATTGAAGTCTGTTTTTAAAAAATGGCTAGGTTGACAACATCCAAAGACGCCTGACACAATGGCATCCAAGAAGAAAAGTTACGGCCACCGGCATAAGGAAGCACAGGAGGTGGAGCAGGCCTTTAGCTGTCAGACAGTGATGGCACATCCTTGCAATATGCCTTTTTTCGGTAACGAAAAAAAACCCTTTTATCTAGCTAGTAGATGTGAGCAAATTGATTTGCAGAACCCTTGTCTAGTGGCCAAGTCGGTGTTCCGTATCCGCTTGTCGGGAGTCCTGTGAACCGCCTCCTACCTGACTGCATCCTTGGCTCTTCTTTAAATTACCTGACCTGGTGCAGCTTCATCATTGTGGCATGATGCGCACATGACTTCACTCCAGGCCATTTTATCAAACGAGAATGCCGGCAGGTGGGAGGCAATTCTCAGGCCACGGAATACTGACCTGAATATTGGACCAGGGGGCTCTGAATTTATTTACTCACTAGCTGAAGTGCCCGGTGTTGCCCGGGCATAGTAACTAAGTGTGGTTAGTTATAGCACCTCACTTCTCTCATTTTTCCATAAGACCTCTCATTTTCCCCCTGACATCTCCCATTTTCCCCTCACATCTCCCATTTTCCCCTCACACCTCTCATTTTCTCCTCACACTTCTCATTTTCCCCTCACACCTCTCATTTCCCCCTCACTCCTCTCATTTCCCCCTCGCTCCTCTCATTATCCCCTAACACCTGTCATTTTGACAACACACCTGTCATTTTCTGATCACTCCACTATTTTCCCCTCACACCTCTCATTTTGCACTCACACCTCTCATTATCACCTCAAACCTCGCATTTTCTCCTCACTATATACCTGTATGTCATCTCCCCTGTATATACAGTAGTATATACATGTATGTAATCTCCTGTATATAGTATATACCGGTGTCATCTCCTCCTCTATATAGTATATAGCTGTATATCATTTTCTCCTGTATATAGTATATACCTGTGTCATCTCCCCTGTATATAGTATACACCTGTGTCATCTCCTCCTGTAAATAGTATATACCTGTATGTCATCTCCCCTGTATATAGTATATACCTGTATGTCATCTCCCCCTGTATATAGTATATACCTGTATGTTATCTCATCCTTTATATAGTATACTAAATGGTGGCCCGATTCTAACGCATCGGGTATTCTAGAATATGCATGTCCACGTAGTATATTGCCCAGCCACGTAGTATATTGCCCAGCGACATAGTATATTGTCCAGCGATGTAGTATACAGCACAGAGCCACATAGTGTATTGCCCAGTCACATAGTATATTGCCCAGTTACGTAGTATATTGCCCATCGACGTAGTATACAGCACAGAGCCACGTAGTATATTGCGCAGCGACGTAGTATACAGCACAGAGCCGCATAGTATGTAGCACAGCCCACGTAGTATATTGCACAGCCCATGTAGTATATTGCCCAGTCACGTAGTATATTGCACAGCCCATGTAGTATATTGCCCAGTCACGTAGTATATTGCCCAGTCACGTAGTATATTGCCCAGTCACGTAGTATATTGCCCAGCGATGTAGTATACAGCACAGACCATATTGCCCAGTTACGTAGTATAATGCCCAGTTACGTAGTATATTGCCCAGTCACGTAGTATATTGCCCAGCGACCTAGTATATTGCCCAGTGACGTAGTATACAGCACAGAGCCACGTAGTATATTGCCAAGCTACGTAGTATATTGCCCAGCCAGGTATGTCACAGGTTAAAAAATAAAAAATAAACATACTCACCTTCCGATCCGAAGGCCCCTTGTAGTTCTGTCGGCAGCTTCCGGTCCCAGGGTGTGATGACATCGTGGTCACATGACCGTGACGTCATGGCAGGTCCTTCTCGCACAGGCGCGCAGGACCTGTGATGACGTCGCGGTCACATGACCGTGACGTCATGGCTGGTCCTTCTCGCGCAGGGCCTGTGATGAGGTCGCGGTCACATGACCGTGACGTTATGGCAGGTCCTTCTCTCATACCATCGTTGGCACCGGAACTTGCCGCTTGCATGGAGCGGTTACCGGAGCGTGGCGAGGATCGGGAAAGGCGGCGGTGAGTATATAATGATTTTTTTATTTTTGTTAGTATTTTTAACATTAGATCCTTTTACTATTGACGCTGCATAGGCAGCATCAATAGTAAAAACTTGGTCACACAGGGTTAATAGCGGCGGTAACGGAGTGAGTTACCCGCGGCATAATGCGGTTCGTTACCGCCGGCATTAACCCTGTGTGAGCGGTGACTAAAGGGGAGTATGCGGGCACCGGGCGCTGACTGCGGGGAGTAAGGAGCGGCCATTTTCTTCCGGACTGTGCCCGTCGCTGATTGGTCGTGGCTGTTTTGCCGCAACCAATCAGCGACTTGGATTTCCTTGACAGACAGAGGCCGCGACCAATGAGTATCTGTGACAGACAGAAGGACAGACAGATGGAAGAGACCCTTAGACAATTATATAGTAGATACCTGTATGTCATCTTCCCCTGTATATAACATATCCTGCTCTGTGATTTGTCACATCTCACAGGTTTAGCGGTGCCATTTTGTTAAAGCAAAAGATTTTTTTAACACAATAATAACCCCTTAACGACTGCCGATGCGACTTTTAATGGCGGCAGTTAAACGGCCTTATTCTTCCTGCATCTGACGCTCCTCCTTTATACACAGCCTCCTCCTGCACCTCACGCTCCTCCTTTATGCACAGCATTTTTCTGCAGCATAGCTTTTCTACTTTAGGCTATGTGCACACGTTCAGGATTTTTTGCGGTTTTTCGCTGTAAATCAGTCACAGTTTTCCAAGCGATGCTACAAATCGCTTGGAAAACACTAGCATTCTGCAAGCTAATTACGCTTGTAAAATGCTAGTGTTTTAGCGGGAAAACACATGACAATTCCGCATGCGTTTTACCCGTGGCACAGTTGCGGAATTGCCGCAGAAATTTCCACGCTAATTAATAATAATAATAATCGTTATTTTTATATAGTGCTAACATATTCCGCAGCGCTTTACAGACATTATCATCACTGTCCCCAATGGGGCTCACAATCTAAATTCTCTATCAGTATTCCGGACGTGAGCACATAGCCTTATAGTCGCCTCCTCCGGCAGCACATCACGCTCCTCTTCCATATACAGTTGGAAACACTTGATCCCGAGAGAAATTACACTAATTGCAATAAAGCGTATCTTATACACAGCCTACGTCTTCTGCAGCACCACACTTTTCTCCTTCAGACGTTATTTGGTCAGTATTTTTACCTCAGTATTTGTAAGCTAAAATTTGGAGTGAAACACGTCACCACTTCTGTATTTTTCTCCCACTCGTGGTTTTGGCTTATAAATACTGAGGTAAAATACTGACCAAATACTAAACGTGTGATTGTGGCCTTATACACAGCCTCCACCTGCAGCGCCACACTCTTCTCTATACATAGCCTCATACTGCAGCAGCACCTCACTTCTCTCATTTTCCTCCTGACATTTCTCATTTTGTCCCTCACATCTCTATCCATGAGGCTCTTCCCTATCCCTTGAGGTCATGCTTCACAGAAGCAACTCCATTATAGATACGATGGAGCTAGATGTGGCCTGTGCACACTGACATACACACACACACACACACACACACACAACTTTATATACCAGAGAGTACTGACAATAAATGATTCCCCTCTTATTAGCCCTGATCAAAACTATGAGAGTAGTTGAATAAATTATCACACTTGTCTCAAAAAATAATTTGTGCATACCACTTCTAGGAAATTGTGTTAAGCAACCACAACCTAGGGACCTCAACCTCAGGTTAAGAAGAGACGTGCTATAGTATATTAAATTTATAACTGTTAATGAAATATACATACTATAAAATGCCATAAAAAAGTAAGAAAAAACCTTGGATAAAGCAAGGACTATGTGGAAAGATTCATGCATAGCTGTATAAGTGACTGAAAAGACATAGAAACTGGGTGTCCTCATTGGGTTATAAATAAAGTGCAAGTGTAGATGTGCATATTGCTAAGTGTACGTCCATGTGTATATTTCTAAGTATATGCAATGAAATGTATGCATTTATGAAAGCATTTAAAGGGAACTTGTCACCCCCCACCCCCCCCCTTCCCCCCCCCAAGGGCGTTTTAAGTAAAAGAGCCACCTTCAGCAGCACTAAGGCCCCTTTCACACATCAGTCTTTTTTGCCATCAGTTTCAATCTGGCGAATTTTGAAAAAAACTGATCCTTTGAATGTTGCCGCCGGATTCGTTTTTTTCTCACAGACTTGTGTAAGCGATGGATGGCCTCACGTTTTATCCATCGTTCGCCGGATCCATCGAAAATTGTTTATCTGGAGGCCAGAGGATACGGACATAGTAATGTTTTTTGTGGCTGACGGCATACGATTTTGTAGAAACTTTGCTAGCAGATTCCCAAAAATTGTCCTTTCTAGGAGTAGATTTTTCACCTATGTTATACTTATACAACCTCGGTGCAACACTGCAACTTGTTGCCATGGTATGTATAGGAACTTTCTCATTTAACCCCTTTACCCCCAAGGGTGGTTTGCACGTTAATGACCGGGCCAATTTTTACAATTCTGACCACTGTCCCTTTATGAGGTTATAACTCTGGAACGCTTCAATGGATCCTGGTGATTCTGACATTGTTTTCTCGTGACATATTGTACTTCATGACAATGGTAAAAATTATTTGATAGTACCTGCGTTTATTTGTGAAAAAAACGGAAATTTGGCGAAAATTATGAAAATTTCGCAATTTTCCAACTTTGAATTTTTATGCAATTAAATCACAGAGATATGTCACACAAAATACTTAATAAGTAACATTTCCCACATGTCTACTTTACATCAGCACAATTTTGGAACCAAAATTTTTTTGTTAGGGAGTTATAAGGGTTAAAAGTTGACCAGCAATTTCTCATTTCTACAACACCATTTTATTTTAGGGACCACATCTCATTTGAAGTCATTTTGAGGGGTCTATATGATAGAAAATACCCAAGTGTGACACCATTCTAAAAACTACACCCCTCAAGGTGCTCAAAACCATATTCAAGAAGTTTATTAACCCTTCTGGTGCTTCACAGGAATTTTTTGAATGTTTAAATAAAAATGAACATTTAACTTTTTTTCACAAAAAATTTAATTCAGCTCCAATTTGTTTTATTTTACCAAGGGTAACAGGAGAAAATGGACCCCAAACATTGTTGTACAATTTGTCCTGAGTATGCCAATACCCCACATGTGGGGGTAAACCACTGTTTGGGCGCATGGCAGAGCTCGGAAGCGAAGGAGTGCCATTTGACTTTTCAATGCAAAATTGACTGGAATTGAGATGGGACGCCATGTTTCGTTTGGAGAGCCCCTGATGTGGCTAAACATTGAAACCCCCCACAAGTGACACCATTTTGGAAAGTAGACCCCCTAAGGAACTTATCTAGAGGTGTGGTGAGCACTTTGACCCAACAAGTGCTTCACAGAAGTTTATAATGTAGAACCGTAAAAATAAAAAATCATATTTTTTCACAAAAATTATCTTTTCGCCCCCAATTTTTTATTTTCCCAAGGGTAAGAGAAGAAATTGGACCCCAAAAGTTGTTGTACAATTTGTCCTGAGTACGCTGATACCCCATATGTGGGGGTAAACCACTGTTTGGGTGGATGGGAGAGCTCGGAAGGGAAGGAGCGCCGTTTGACTTTTCAAAGCAAAATTGACAGGAATTGAGATGGGACGCCATGTTGCGTTTGAAGAGCCACTGATGTGCCTAAACATTGAAACCCCCCACAAATGACACCATTTTGGAAAGTAGACCCCCTAAGGAACTTATCTAGAGGTGTGGTGAGCACTTTGACCCACCAAGTGCTTCACAGAAGTTTATAATGCAGAGCCGTAAAAATAAAACAAAATTTTTTTCCCACAAAAATTATTTTTTTTAGCCCCCAGTTTTGTATTTTCCTGAGGGTAAAAGGAGAAATTGGACCCCAAAATTTGTTGCCCAATTTGTCCTGAGTGCGATGATACACCATATGTGGGGGGAACCACTGTTTGGGCACATGGGAGGGCTCAGAAGGGAAGGAGTGCCATTTGAATGCAGACTTAGATGGAATGGTCTGCAGGTGTCACATTGCGTTTGCAGAGCCCCTAATGTACCTAAACAGTAGAAACCCCCCACAAGTGACACCATTTTGGAAAGTAGACCCCCTTAGGAACTTATCTAGATGTGTGCTGAGCGCTTTGACCCACCAAGGGCTTCACAGAAGTTTATAATGGAGAGCCGTAAAAATAAAACAAAAATTTTTTCCCACAAAAATTATTTTTTAGCCCCCAGTTTTGTATTTTCCCGAGGGTAAGAGGAGAAATTCGACCCCAAAAGTTGTTGTCCAATTTATCCTGAGTACGCTGATACCCCGTATGTTGGGGGAAACCAACGTTTGAGCGCATGGCAGAGCTCGGAAGGGAAGGAGCGCCATTTGGAATGCAGACTTAGATGGAATGGTCTGCAGACGTCACATTGCGTTTGCAGAACCCCTAATGTACCTAAACAGTAGAAACCCCCCACAAGTGACCCCATATTGGAAACTAGACCCCCCCAGGGAACTAATCTAGATGTGTTGTGAGAACTTTGAACCCCCAAGTGTTTCACTACAGTTTATAACGCAGAGCCGTGAAAATAAAAAATCTTTTTTTTTCCCACAAAAAATATGTTTTAGCCCCGAGTTTTGTATTTTCCCAAGGGTAGCAGGAGAAATTGGACCCCAAAAGTTGTTGTCCTATTTGTCCTGAGTACGCTGATACCCCATATGTTGGGGTAAACCCCTTGGGCACACGGGAGAGCTCGGAAGGGAAGAAGCACTGTTTTACTTTTTCAACGCAGAATTGGCTGGAATTGAGATCGGACGCCATGTCGCGTTTGGAGAGCCCCTGATGTGCCTAAACAGTGGAAACCCCCCAATTATAACTGAAACCCTAATCCAAACACATCCCTAACCCTAATCCCAACAGTAACCCTAACCACACCTCTAACCCTGACACACCCCTAACCCTAATCCCAACCCTATTCCCAACCGTAAATGTAATCTAAACCCTAACTGTAACTTTAGCCCCAGCCCTAACCCTAGCCCTAACCCTAACCCTAGCCCTAACCCTAACCCTAGCCCTAACCCTAACCCTAACCCTAGCCCTAACCCTAACCCTAGCCCTAGCCCTAAACCTAACCCTAACCCTAGCCCTAACCCTAGCCCTAACTCTAACCCTAGCCCTAATGGGAAAATGGAAATAAATACATTTTTTTAATTTTTCCCTAACTAAGGGGGTGATGAAGGGGGGTTTGATTTACTTTTATAGCGGGTTTTTTAGCGGATTTTTATGATTGGCAGCCGTCACACACTGAAAGACGCTTTTTATTGCAAAAAATATTTTTTGCGTTACCACATTTTGAGAGCTATAATTTTTCTATATTTTGGTCCACAGAGTCATGTGAGGTCTTGTTTTTTGCGGGACGAGTTGACGTTTTTATTGGTAACATTTTCGGGCACGTGACATTTTTTGATCGCTTTTTATTCCGATTTTTGTGAGGCAGAATGACCAAAAACCAGCTATTCATGAATTTCTTTTGGGGGAGGTGTTTATACCGTTCCGCGTTTGGTAAAATTGATGAAGCAGTTTTATTCTTCGGGTCAGTACGATTACAGCGACACCTCATTTATATCATTTTTTTATGTTTTGGCGCTTTTATACGATAAAAACTATTTTATAGAAAAAATAATTATTTTTGCATCGCTTTATTCTCAGGACTATAACTTTTTTATTTTTTTGCTGATGATGCTGTATGGCGGCTCGTTTTTTGCGAGACAAGATGACATTTTCAGCGGTACCATGGTTAGTTATATCTGTCTTTTTGATCGCGTGTTATTCCACTTTTTGTTCGGCGGTATGATAATAAAGCGTTGTTTTTTGCCTCGTTTTTTTTTTTTTTTTCTTACGGTGTTTACTGAAGGGGTTAACTAGTGGGCCAGTTTTACAGGTCAGGCCGTTACGGACGCGGTGATACTAAATATGTGTACTTTTATTGTTTTTTTTTTTTTATTTAGATAAAGAAATGTATTTATGGGAATAATATTTTTATTTTTTTTTTCATTATTTTGGAATATTTTTTTTTACACATTTGAAATTTTTTTTTTTACTTTGTCCCAGGGGGGGACATCACAGATCAGTGATCTGACAGTTTGCACAGCACTCTGTCAGATCACTGATCTGACATGCAGCGCTGCAGCCTTCACAGTGCCTGCTCTGAGCAGGCTCTGTGAAGCCACCTCCCTCCCTGCAGGACCCGGATCCGCGGCCATCTTGGATCCGGGGCTGGAGGGAGCAGGGAGGGAGGTGAGACCCTCGCAGCAACGTGATCACATCGCGTTGCTGCGGGGGGCTCAGGGAAGCCCGCAGGGAGCCCCCTCCCTGCGCGGTGCTTCCCTGTACCGCCGGCACATCGCGATCATCTTTGATCGCGGTGTGCCGGGGGTTAATGTGCCGGGGGCGGTCCGTGACCGCTCCTGGCACATAGTGCCGGATGTCAGCTGCGATAAACAGCTGACACCCGGCCGCGATCGGCGGCGCTCCCCCCGTGAGCGCTGCCGATCGCATATGACGTACTATTGCGTCCTTGGGAAGTAAAGCCCACCCCACATGGACGCAATAGTACGTCTCATGGCAGAAAGGGGTTAAAGGGAATCTGTCAGCAGGTTTTTGCTACCTCAATTGAGAGCAGCCTGTTGTAGGCAAAGTGAACTAGAATCCAGCAATGTATCACTTAGATTCCTGGGTGCAGCAGTTTAGAATGCAGCAGTGCTGAGAAAGCTATCCCTGCCTCCACCAGGCACTCCATGTACAAAGTCCATAGACAGTGAGCTGCTTATCACAGGAGGGGCATTACCAGACTAATGTAGTCCAGCATTGTTACTCTGTCCTTCAGTTAGTACACAACAGCACTTTCATAGGCGACACGTCACTGAAGTCTGTGTCTGAGACTCTCTCTTGCTGTCTTCAAATTACATAGCAATAACCTGCTGACCAATTCCCTTTAAATGCTAATCGATTACTAAATAGCATTATATTTTCCCGTTTCCAATCATAAATCCAAATAACTTCTGATTATGCAGGTTTTCACATTTGAGGCGATTTACATAATTTTGTTTGGGCCTGCTACTGAGCACATTCTGTCTTTTGTGTCTGGTTCTGAGGGTTAAATGATATAAATCCGGACGACGGTGCAGACATCTGGACTTTCTGTACCTGCAGGCAGTGTGATGAGCTGTGATTTCTTCACAGGGATGAAAATGCTAGTAAGTGTGTGGACGCTTTTATCAGGCAGCTATATGAACTGGCAGAAAACTCATTTTGGCCTTTAAAGGCAGAGCACGGAAGTTATAAACTGGTGATTGGGATCACAGGCACCAGTTATCCGAAAAGCTCCAGATGCAGAATGGTTTTAACCCTGAGCGCAGGAATGCCAGTAGTGACTGAAGATATGATCAAAGAAACCAAGACAAAGTGGTGTTGGAAGCCGAGTAGATAAGAATGGATCATCTTCCATGATTGCTGTATTTGAGACTGGATGTGACCTGAAGTCCGTTGCTAAATTGATAACTGAAGTTATAAAATGTATTACCTCATCTCAGAATTAATGTGATAACAAATAGTCATTTCCTTCATAATTGCAGACCCTATAGCCACTGTACTTCAGCTATTAGGAGATCACACGCAGCCATTTTTTTTCTGTTAGAATACAGTTCACACATGTAACCCATGGTCTTTGTTGCTACGTTTCAGTCCTCCTCCTGTTACTTTGGAGCAGCATGGCTGCATTTTAGAGAAAATTATACCGGTCTGCAATTTTGCAGTCTGGATTTGATTCACCCTGACAGTGGTTCGGACAGCACGAAGCAGTTGACCTTTTCCCATTAACTACATATACTTGAGAGGTGGTAGAAATACCTGTAATACTTCTAAAAAGTAAGTGGGAGATGCCTAAAGGAAGGTGAGGCGTTTATACACAGCAGAGCAGAATTATATCACCAGTGTGGAGCTCAGCCAGGGGCTACATCTTTTTTTCGGTGAAAGGGGAAATCAGTACAGGAATGAAGCTGTGCGGATGCATTAGAGCTAGTGACACACAGACCTTACATCCAGCATGTATTACTGTAGGGAACATGAGAATAGTCTGTAAATAGGAGCAGGTTGAAAACTTTTTTTATTTAATTAAAGACAACCACTAATATATGAAAGTCATTTTCCTTGTTAGAGGTGTCCATGGCCATTCAAATTACGTATTTTCTGCATTAAAGTCTTTACATCAAAAGTGGAGTGGGCATATTCTAAGTATTAAAAGCACAGACAAATAAAATCTGTGCTTTAATAGTATCTGTTCTTGACTATTGCTTACAGCAGATCGCATCAGGTCAAAAATCAGTCAGTCTGCCATTATAAACCCCGCACTTGCTGCACACGTGCCGTCCTCCATTTTGTGCGTGGGTTTAATGCTGACCATCCTTCTGGTTCCAGCGGTGCATTCTCCTCTGTGTTGTTTCTATCGTAAGGTCTGCAGTTTCCTTAAGTGGCTCTTTTAATCCACTCTGACTTCACTTCCCCTTCACAAAACAAAGCCGTTGGCTTCTGTGGTGAATATATAAACCGGGGCTACTTAATACCTGCTAAGTACTATTCACCGCAGTCACGTCCGCGCCAGCTTGATCCACTTTCAATTGCTTGTTGGCTTTCTCTGTGCTATTTATTTATAACGGTTTTTATGTGAGACATTATGTACACACATTAGAGTAAATTAAAAACGGAAGTATCTGTGCTTCAGAGCTGAATATCAGCAGCTATAAACCAGACCAAAACAGTCCTGATCTGGGCAGCTCTGCTGCCTGCTATTTCTGGCCATGAATGGAATGAGGTTTTGTGATAGATCTCTATACCGCAGAGGTATACACTGCTTCTAGACAAATGATAAGTAATTTGTTGGAGTTTCAACATTTATGAAATTACTTCTTAAAGGGGTTGGCCCAGCTTGGATCTTCAGGAACACACCGCTTCTCTTTCTCCTGACTACCTGTTTGCCAGGAGGAAAAATACTCTTCATTTGACAGGTTGGACCAATGGCATGGATGCATTGAGGTAGTTTTGTCTCTATAGAGGAGCACTGAAGCTGACCGGCTCCAGCTAAGCAGTGGTACAGTTAGCGCTGTTCCCCGGTGCCAGGTGCTGAAGACTGCTCTCATTATTGTCTCCTGCTCTTCTAGCAATCATTGCTAGCAGGGGAGACTGTTGTTATATTCAACTGATAACAGTGATTACTGCCATCAGCATACTTCTGCTGCTATTAACAGTGAGAGCAGGCGGCGGCTGATGGGAGAATTCATCAGCCGCCGCCTCCACTATAAATAAATAAATTTAAAAAACGGTGTGGGTTCCCTTGTATTTTTGATAACCAGTCTGGCAAAACTCACAGCTAGGGGCTGCAACCCTCAACTGTCAGCATTAGCAAGGCTGGTTATCAAGAATAGAGGAGTCACCATGCTGTTTTTTTTTTAATTATTAAAATAAATTTAAAAAATAGTTTGGGGTCTATCCCCCTTTTATGACAACCAGCCTTGCTAAAGCAGACAGCTGGGGGCTGGTATCCTCGGGCTAGTAAGGGGCCATAGATGTTGACCCACCCAGTCCAAAAAATAGCAGCTCACAGCTGACCAGAAAAGGCGCATCTATTAGATAAACAAATTCTTGCTCTTTGCCCAGCTCTTCCCACTTGCCCTGTAGCGATGGCAAGTGGGGTAATATTTGTGGGGTTGATGTAATCTTTGTATTGTCTGGTGACATCAAGCCCACTGGTTAGTAATGGGGAGGTGTCCATACCTTTTCCATTTTTATTTAAAAGTAAATACTCACCTAACACCGATTCCATTGAAGCCCTTGTCTTCTGTAATAAAACAAAAATAAAAAATCAACAATATCCCTCACCTAGCCGACGTTTTCTCCCATGCTGTAAGCCATATATGGGGATAAATAGTATTCAACCTGAACGGTGCCAAAATGCGACCGTCCAGGCTGAGAACCACTGATGAAAGAGCTTCTGCGAGCGCATCAGTGAGCAGCCGGGACTTGATCGAGGTTACCGCATGTCACTGAGGCTGCGTTTCCAGTCGGGCTGATCTGCAGTGACCTCAGCATTGTTAGAAAAAGTCACTGAGTTCACCACAGTTCAGCTCAGTGTGTTCACCGCAGATTTCTCACAACGTCAGCCTCAATTCTTGAAAAATGGGGGGGGGGGGCCCCACGCCGTGTTTTTAAATATTTATTTAAATAATTAAGAAAACAGCGTAGGCACCCTGCTGTTCTTGATAACCAGCCTTGCTAACACTGACAGCTGAGGGTTGCTGCCCACAGATGTCAGTTTTGCATGGCTGGTTCTCAAAAATATAGGGAACCTACTTCGTTTTTTATTTATTTATAACGCAGGCGGTGGCTGAATACTCCCATCATAGTCCAATCAGTTACCGCCTGCTGTCGCTGGTATCAATTGGATATGACTGATCGCCAGCAGAGCAGGGGAGTATGATGAGAGCAGTCTAAAGCACCCGGCTGCTGTGGAACAACGCTAACTGTGCCGCTGCTTCCCAGGCATCTGTACGTGTGGTACTGATTAACCACAGGTGTGCTACAAATATTAAACGGACACTGGTATCTGTGGTTTTTTTGGTATCGGAAATATCAGGACATTTGAAATTGACCTAAGATGATTGGTATTTGTCTGCCAAATCTGTGATCTGTGATTTTTTTTTTTTTCATTTTGCCATTGTCGGCTGAAACTACACATCTGTGGCATCATCAGTTGTGGCCAACACTTGCCACTTTGCTCATTAAGGCCACGTTCACATGTTCAGTATTTGGTCAGTATTTTACATCAGTATTTCTAAGCCAAAACCAGGAGTGGAACAATCAGATTAAAAGTACCGTATAATAGAAACATATGCACCACTTCTGTATTTATCACCCACTCCTGGTTTTGGCTTACAGATACTGAGGTAAAAAAAACCTCACCAAATATTCAACGTGTGAATGTGGCCTAACTATTATTTTATCATTATTATTATTTTACACTTTTTTAATAGAAATATGTCTCTGATCTGCTAGATTAGTGTTATAGTCTACTTTAGTCTTATGAAGGATGTGACATCTGATTGATTGGCCACATTTTCAAGTATGGCTAGTTTTAGTTTGTGCCTACAGCCATTTCTCTATAAGGTTCTTCCAGACGACAAGTTTCTTACAGATCCACCTCCAGCCCTAACTTTCTGATCTCTTTTTCCCTCTCTGCCATATCCACTTTCTAATGTACATACTTCTTTTACACGAGCGGGATGGAGCCCATGCCAAAATCAACCAGCTATGGTTTTACTTTTCTCTTTCTTTGTGATTGGTTGACTTTTCTTTTCAGCTACTTTACATAAAACGCCTCTAAATGGAACAGAAAAAAACAGAATGTGCTAATGAAAATGTGATCATAGCCTTAGGTGGTAGGACGCTTTCATACTTTTTCAATGTCTGTTTAAAATGGATATCGGGAGGCTTTCCCATTGTGTACCTCCAATGTAAGCCTCTATAAAGGCATAAACTGGCATCTGTCACCTACATATTCACCCCCAAAAAATATGCCATGCAATATACCTGGAAGTTGCTTTTTTTAACTCCACTATTCCATCTAGCAGAACCAAGGTATCTGACATAGAGTATCTGCACCAAAGAGGCCTGTGGGACACTATCGTCATGTCGGGGAGGCAGTGGATACGTTTTAAATATGAGCTGGAAGCTTATGTGTCTCATACAGCAAAGTATAAACCACCACAAGATACCACCCTGAGGTCATACATCTGGGATAGATACGAGTGAACGTACTCGGATAAGCTGTTATCTGAGCATGCTCGGGTGCTAACCGAGTGTCTTTGGCGTGCTCAAAAAATGTTAGGCAAACCCTGCATGTGTTGTGGCTGTCGAACAGCTGTCTCGGGGACTCGATATTATTCGAGCATGCCGAAATAACTCTGCTAGCACCCGAGCATGCTCTGATAACACCTTACCCGAGCACGTTCACTCATCTCTAGCCTGGAAGCATGGTTGCAGTGCCAATCTGCAAGATGTAGATAGTAGCTGTATATCTCACTGAAGAAAATAATATAAAATGAAAAACTGATGCCAAAAGGGTAAAGAGAAATATCTATAAAATGTCATATGCAAATTGCCTCTTCTGAGAAAAAGAGGACTTAAACTCTATAGCGCCACCTGTTGGAAGTAGCGATCCTAGAAGTCACAATCAACTCTTTAACGAGTCGTGCAATATGACTTAGGATGTCATCCGTTTTTAGGTAGATTAATGCGGGAGCAATATTGTCGGAGGTGGAACTGCCCTGAAAACGGTCTAGCTTTTCTGCTGCATTTTTGCCTCTGATTCCCAAGTTTCTTGCACATATAATTCTACTTAATGGCAACTCGGTGGCTCAGTGGTTAGCACTGCAGCCTTGCAGTTCTGGAATTCTGGGTTCAAATCCCTCCAAGGACAACATCTGCAAGCAGTTTGTATGTTCTCCCCGTGTTTGCGTGGGTTTCCTCCGGGTTCTCCGGTTTCCTCCCACATTCCAAAGACATACTGATAGGGAATTTAAATTGTGAGCCCCATCAGGGACAGTGATGATAATGTGTGCAAACTGTAAAGCGCTGCAGAATATGTTAGCGGTATATAAAAAGTAAAATTATTATTATTTGCAGGTGAAATGCCACAACTGGTGAAAGGAATGAAGCTCTTAAATCAGGCGGATCCCTGCGTTGAAGTGCTGATTCAGGAGACGGGAGAACACGTCCTTATTACAGCAGGAGAAGTTCACTTGCAGCGCTGCTTGGATGACTTGAGAGAAAGGTTGAGAAAACATTATATATTTCCCCGTGCACACATAGTAGGCGGCCTTGCCGTAGACACTGATTTATGCAGTTTGACTTTGCTAGACGTTCTCATCCAGAATTCTCCGGCCCTCCTCTGGACCCCAAGTACATTTATTGATGGCTATAAGATGGTCCGCTGCTGGCGAGGGCTTGCCTCCTCTCTGACCTACCATCCATCCTAAGCACTTTTTGGCAGACTACCTCTCATTACTTGTCACTGAACGCGAGCGCTTCATTTATGGCTAAATGCTCTGTGTGCAATGGCCTTTCCTATTAAAAAGCAATGTACCTGTAATGAAAGTGTACACTTATTGATATGCATAGCTAATGGGATACATGGGATTGCGGATGGCAATTCTTTTAATCTGTCAAATGAAAGCAGACAAGGGTAAGCGTGGGATAATGTCACTTTTTTTTAAAATGTTTTATTATTTCCAGGATGATATCAAGTACTGCAGAAATCGAATTTAAAGGGTTTGAAGTTCGTTAGAAGCATGGAGATTCTGGTGCAGTCACAGCGGTGGAGCCACAGTAACTTGTGCTAAGAGAGTGACTAAGGCTACTTTCACACTTGCGTCGTTATGGGTCCGTCGCTAGGCATCGGCCCGACGTACCGACACACGTTGTGAAATTTGTGCACGACGTGGGCAGCGGATGCAGTTTTTCAACATATCCGCTGCCCATTCTGAAGTCCGGGGCGGAGTTCCGGCCGCGCATGCGCGATAGAAAATGGTGGGCGCGACGTACGAAAAACCGTTCCCTTGAATGTTTTTTGGTGACAATGGTCTGCCAAAACACAACGGATCCGTTGCACGACGGACGCGACGTGTGGCCATCCGTCACGATCCGTCGCTAATACAAGTGTATGGGAAAAAAACGCATCCTGCGGGCACATTTGCAGGATCCGTTTTTTTCCCAAAACGACGGATTGCGACGGATGCCAAACGACGCAAGTGTGAAAGAGGCCTTAAGCGTTCTCGAATAATATGTTCCATGCCCCCTCGTCTGCATGTCTCACAGCTGTTTTGACAGCCTCAACACATGCAGGGATTGCCTGTTTGTTAATCAGTTCTCCTTCAGATATTGACTTTTAGGATTGCTGCTTCCAATAGGTAACGCTAGAGTTCTAGTCCTCTTCCTCTTCGAAGAGACCATTTGCTTATGAAATTTCCCAGAGGCTTGTAAGTCTCCTCACTCTGACATGCCAGGCTTGGAGAAACGTTATCCCTTAAAATAACGATATCCCAATGCAGAAAAGCGCACCTTGACACCTAACAATACAAGTTCAATGGTTTTTGCTTTAAGCATTAACTGCATTTTTATTTGGGTGTCTATTTAAAAAATGCTATATCTTCAGCCTTAGACCGTGTCTGACACAATGGAAAATGCATAAAATACTTAATTAATAAAGGTGATTTTAAACCCTCCATTAACTCCTACGGTAAAATACAGCCTTTAAAAGTCATAAATATCACCGATGTGCCATAATTCTGATTCTGACATTTATCTGTAGAATGGATATACCGTAGATATTGGCACAATAAAATTGCAGAACAATACTGACGTGCCAAAGCAGAGCAGAGTTATCTTAGGGTTTTGTGACTGGATCACATGTAGGAAACCTATTATGAGACAGAGTCTCTTGTGGCAGAGCAGCCGGCATTCAATTCCCTTATCCAAGTACCAGGTCACCATATGTCTTCCTATCTCTTGGGATAAGATGTGATGGCTGCACAAAACCTTTCTCATCTGTGTAGGACGGAGATTGTATTGAGGCTTTTATTATTATTATAATAGCGCCTTTTACTCCATGGCACTTTACATGTGAGGAGGGGTATGCATAATAAAGAACAAGTACAATAATCTTAACAATTCAAGCCACAACTGGTACAGGAGGAGAGAGGACCCTGCCCGCGAGGGCTCACAATCTACAAGGGATGGGTGAGGATACAGTAGGTGAGGGTAGAGCTGGTCGTGCAGTGGTTACTGCAGGTTGTAGGCTTGTCAGAAGAGGTGGGTCTTCATATTCCTTTTGAAGGTTTCCATGATAGGTGATGGTCTGATGTGTTGGGGTAGAGCTTTTCAGAGAAGGGGTGATGCTCGGGAGAAATCTTGTATGTGATTGTGGAAAGAGTAGATAAGAGGGGCGTAGAGAAGGAGATCTTGTGAGGATCGGAGGTTGCGTGCAGGTGACTACAAGGAGATGAGGTCACAGATGAATGGAGGACACAGGTTGTGGATGGCTTTGTACGCCATGGTTAGGGTTTTAAACTGGAGTCTCTGGGTAATGGGGAGCTATTGAAGGGGTTGACATAGGGGAGAGGCCAGGGAATAGCGGGGGTATAAGTGGATTGGTCGGGCAACAGAGTTTAGTATAGATAGGAGGGGTGCGAGAGTGTTAGAGGGGAGGCCACAGAGCAGGAGGTTGCAGTAGTCAAGGCGGGAGATGAAGAATGCATGGACTAAGGTTTTTGCAGATTCTTGGTTGGGTAATGTACTGGAGGCTTTCCTGACTTTTGATTTTTTTTTTTCCAGTTTGTCCTTCATCGTCCAGTGTTGGATTAATTAGAATTGCAGACCACTCAATCCCTATATGACTCCACCTTACAGTTTTCATTATTGTTATGAACTTTTATTTTTACTTTTTGTTCTGATACTAATGTGAATTAAATTATATATCCTGTCCATGGGCTGTTTTTGGTGTAGCAGCTTAACACAATTTGTTTCGGTGGCACTGACCTGTGACACCAAACACACCCTGCTGACCAGAGGGGTGCTTTTTTTAAATTATTTTTCTTTTTTATTAGATAGTTTTAAGTGGGAACATGTCATGCCCTCATCATCATTGGAAAAGCTAGCTCTTTTTAAGCCTGTGTTCACACTTTTGCAGTCTTGGTGTAGTTTCTGCATCTCTTCTGAAAGCTTTAGGGTGTATTCCGATTGCGCAGGGTTTGTTCCTAGTTTTTTTTTCATTGGCTGTATATCCTGGTAATATTCCACCAATTTATGTCGTAGAAGCCTATGAGTTCTTCTGTCTTGCAACATATGTCCTTTCTTGAATGTGAAGACTGAAAAGTCTCTTAAGAACGCACTGCTTATAGATTTCCATTTTGTGATGGAAATTACCGTAATGTTTTTGTGAAAATGATGCAGATCTTTCCGTAAGTATTTTCTTGAACAGATGTAAATGTGGGCCTGCATGTTTGCCCCCGGGCTTCCAGATAACGTTACTCTTCAGGAAGAGAAGGCTGGTGTGTTCGGCCATACATCGGTGATGTAATGGCTTCCTGAGACTTCCTTGGCCGTCACATCTCAGGAATAACAACGCTCTCACGACTGCTGGAGACATGCTGCTGCACTACCATGAGGAACGCTTGTTCCTTACCACCTTCCCCACAGGTGTCCATTCTCTTTTGCAGCCTGGCTTCTATTCTTAGACATCATTTTGCGTCCTCTTAATGTTTTCTTCTTTCCCCATAGAAATCAGGCTAACTGTTCACCTGTTAAGTAACAGCTGCATTGTGCGTCCCATCGCAGACGTTTCATTAGCTGTCTTTTATGTGAGCGCTCAGCCTCTACTCACATACCACAGTACACATTTATCCCAAAAAGATGTGAACTCTCTGTACTCAATCTCCCTATTGAATATTTCCGTGTGATCGGGTAAAGTACTTGGTACCAGCGGCTGCTTTTTATTGTTTTAACCCCTTAGTGACCGAGCCAAATTTTTGAAATCTGACCAGTGTCACTTTATGTGGTAATAACTCTGCAACGCTTCAACAAATCCCAGTGATTTTGAGATTGTTTTTTCGTGACACATTATACTTTATGATAATGGTAAATTTTGTTCAACATTTTTTGTGTTTATTTATAAAAAATATCAAAAATTTGAGAAAAATGTTAAAAAATTAGCAATTTTCTAAATTTGAATGATTATCCCTTTAGTTCAGATGGTCATACCACAGCAAACCATTAATAAATAACATTTCCCACATGTCTGCTTTACATCAGGACCATTTGTAAAATATTATTTTATTTTGTTAGCAGTTTAGGAGGTTTAAAAATGTAGCAGCAATTTTTCATTTTTTCAAAGACATTTACAAAATTTATTTTTTTAGGGACTTATCCATGTTTGAAGTGACTTTAGGGGTCCCATATATTGGGAAACCCACAAACGTGATACCATTTTAAAAACAGCACCTCCTTACATATCAAAAACTGCAGTCAGGTAGTTTATTAACCCTTCAGGTGCTTTACAGGAATTAATGCAAAGTGGTATGACAGAAATGAAAATGTGTATTTTTACCACCTAAATGTCTTTAACTTCTAAACAGATTACTACAGCCGACAGACTCTAAGGCCGCTATTTGGCCATGAATTGCCATGGCAAACATCAGGACAGCAAAATCATGATCTGAGGGCACCAATTGGGATAAAGAGAAAGCCCCCACACTCTGTTAACCATTTATAATGATGTAGTCACTATTGACAGCAGCATCTAAGGGGTTAAACAGATTTAGATGGTGCAAATACTGATCGTGGCTGGTACAGCAAGTTGTCAGCTATAGTGTACTACTGACAGATGCTGGATTGTCACCTGTATGGGGAGGCTATTCTCTTATATCTCAGGTCAGTTAAAAGACGTATTGGCGGTCATTAAGGGGTTAAGTTGGTGTCTTTGGGTGAAGGATGAATACTAAGCCACATTCACACCTGACGGATGCATTATTGGAAAAAAAAACCTCTTTCATGCTGCAATGAAAGTGTACTTAAATCACGCTGGGGACGTTCAGGTACCATTATGTAAAATATCCGTAGAGGGTGATCATACCCATACAATATTCTGGTTTGATATTGTATCAACGCAGCAGTGAGGGCATTTTAGGTAGAACTTTAAAAAAATAAATATGATACTTAGTCTTGATAAAAAAAAAAATGCGACTCATGGAAAAGTATTATTCAGATTTCTAACAGAATAGAATATTGTTTGGGAGAAGTTGATGGGGTATGTGACTTACTTGGTTTTAGCATACTTTGCTTTTTTGTTACTGCATTCATAAGTAAGTGTAATTGAGGGCAGAAAAACCAACGACCAGAGCAAAGATATACAGCGGGTAAAGAAAGTATTGAACACGTCACCAATTTTCTATGTAAATACAGGTCTAAAGGTGCTATTGACTTGAAATTCTCACCAGATGTCGCTAATAGCCCATCCAATCCACACAGGCAAAAAAAATCACACAATAGACATCCATAAATTAAGTTATGTGTAATAATGAGAAATGACACAGGAAAAAAAAGTATTGAACACGCTTATTGAAATTTAATACTTTGTGCAAAAACCTTTGTTGGTGATGACCGCTTCAAGATTCCTCCTTTATGGAGAAACTAGTTGCATGCATTGCTCAGGTGTGATTTTGCGCCATTCTTCCACACACTCTTCACATCCTGAACGTTCCGTGGGCTCCTTCTATGGACGCTTTGTCTTTGTGTTTGGGAGTTTGGGATCATTGTCTGTCCACCCTTGTTGCATCTTCATCATCCTGGTGACGTGTTCAGTATTTATTTTACCCACTGTGCGTCATATGTTTATAGATGCCCAAACTGTGGAAGGTGACATTGAAGAAGGCCTTTTAGAAATTACAAAGGTGACACTTTGGAGAGTCCAAAATAGGATAAATAGGTGGACCATGCTGTTCTTTTAGTGGAGGGTGGACAACCTTTGTGAAAGAAATTTGCAGACTTATATATATATATATATATATATATATATGTATATATATGTATATATATATATATATATATATATATATATATATATATATATATATATATATATATATACATATATATATATCTACTATATAATTGTCTAAGGGTCACTTCCGTCTGTCTGTCTGTCCTTCTTAGTGAAGAACAAGACGTGCACTCTCGCTAATAGTGGTGCAGACTAAACATGGAGGGATACTCCAGAATATAGTCATGTACAGCAACAGTCGCACTCAAAAAAGAGGTTTTCAGATTTTTTGTTTGAACAAAAAACGTGGTTTTCTTTATTATAGTAAACAAACACCAAAGTAAAGGTATCACCGCAGTGTTTCAAGGTAACGTTTCGACCCACAGGGTCTTTCTCAAACCTTCTAATAGTAGAAACCGAGCGGAGGACACAAATCCCTGGGGGGGTGCGGTGGTGGTGTGTCACCGCAGACACCCGTGACTCTCCAATTATAGCCCCTAACGGGACTCCTGCACCCCCCCAGGGATTTGTGCCCTCCGCTCGGTTTCTACTATTAGAAGGTTTGAGAAAGACCCTGTGGGTCGAAACGTTACCTTGAAACACTGCGGTGATACCTTTACTTTGGTGTTTGTTTACTATAATAAAGAAAACCACGTTTTTTGTTCAAACAAAAAATCTGAAAACCTCTTTTTTGAGTGCGACTGTTGCTGTACATGTTTGTCCTTCTGTCACGGTTATTCATTCGCTGATTGGTCTCGGCAGCTGCCTGTCATGGCTGCCGCGACCAAACAGCGACGGCCACAGTCCGGAAGAAAATGGCCGCTCCTTACTCCCCGCAGTCAGTGCCTGTCGCCCGCATACTCCCCTCCGGTCACCGCTAACACAGGGTTAATGCCGGCGGTAAAGGACCGCGTTATGCTTCGGGTAACGCACTCTGTTACCGCCGCTATTAACCCTGTGTGTCCCCAAATTTTTACTATTGACGCTGCCTATGCAGCATCAATAGTAAAAAATGTAATGTTAAAAATAATAAAAATAAAATAAACCTGCTATACTCGCCCTCCGTAGTCCGCTGACCCGCTCCCGCTGGCCGCCATCTTCCGCTGCAGTTTCTGGTGGCAAAGATGGTATGGCAGAAGGACCTGCCATGACGTCACAGTCATGTGACCGCGACGTCATCACAGGCCCTGCGCGACAAGGACCTGCCATGACGTCACGGTCATGTGACCACGACGTCATCACAGGCCCTGCGCGCCTGCGCTAGAAAGACCTGCTATGACGTCACGGTCATGTGACCGCGACGTCATCACAGGTCCTACGCTCTGATACCAACCCTGGGACCGCAAGCTGCCGTGGACTACAAGGGGCCTTCGGAAAGGTGAGTATATGTTTATTTTTTATTTTTTCACCTGTGACCAACCTGGCTGGGAAATATACTACATGACTGGCCAATATACTACGTGGCTCTGTGCTGTATACTACTTCGCTGTGCAATATACTACGTAACTGGGCAATATACTACGTAACTGGGCAATATACTACGTGGCTGCGCAATATACTACGTGACTGGGCAATATACTACGTGGCTGGGCAATATACTACGTCGCTGGACAATATACTACGTCGCTGGGCAATATACTACATCGCTGGGCAATAAACTACGTCGCTGGGCAATATACTACGTCGCTGGGCAATATACTACGTCACTGGGCAATATACTACTTGGCTGGGCAATATACTACGTGGCTGGGCAATATACTACGTGGCTGGGCAATATACTACGTAGCTGGGCAATATACTACATGGCTGGGCAATATACTACGTGGGCTGTGCAATATACTACGTGGACATGCATATTCTAGAATACCCGATGCGTTAGAATCGGGCCACCATGTAGTATATATATATATATATATATATATATATATATATATATATATATATACACACACACACAACATATACATACAATATATATACATACACATATATATATATATATATATATATACATATATATATATATATATATATATATATATATATATATATATATATATATATAAAACAGTGGGTACGGAAAGTATTCGGACACCTTAAAATTTTATTTTTCTCTTTGTTTCATTGCAGCCATCTGGTAAATTTGAAAAGGTTAATTTTTTTCTCATTAATGTACACTCTGCACCCCATCTTCACTGCTAAAAAAAAAACAGCAGAAATGTAGTAACTTTTGCAAATGTATTAAAAAAGAAAAACTGAAATATCACATGGTCATAAGTATTCAGACTATTTGCTCAGTATGCAAGTAGTGCTAGTACAGCCATGAGTCTTCTTGGGAATGATTCAACAAGTTTTTCACACCTGGATTTGGGGATCCTCTGCCATTTTTCCTTGCAGATCCTATCCATTTCCGTCAGGTTGGATGGTGAATGTTGGTGGACAGCCATTTTCAGGTCTTTCTAGAGATGCTCAATTGCATTTAGGTCAGGCCTCTGGCTGGGCCAGTCAAGAATGGTCACAGAGTTGTTCTGAAGCCACTCCTTTGTTATTTTAGCTGTGTGCTTAGGCTTCTTTTACACTTGCCTTATTTTTGCGGTCCGTTTTTGCGGCCCCAATAGATTTCTATGGGGCCGCAAAAATTCGTCGGTACACCGTATGGCCGTGAGGGCCGTATTTACGGCCGTAAAAAAATATCAAGCCTGCTCGATATTTTTCACAGCTTACGGACACGGCCCCCATTGAAAATCAATGGGGCCGCAAAAACAACGGAAGCTTGTTTTTGCGGTGCACCGTGAAACCGTATTTGCAGAATGCTGTTTTTTGTTTTCCCTACTATTCGAAACCGGAAAAACAGCGATCTGCAAGATTTTTGCAGCCCGTGTTTGCGGCAGACTGAAAATTATGGCAATATGGCCCGCAAAAAGCACGGCGAGTGTAAAAGAAGCCTTAGGGTCATTGTCTTGTTGGAAGGTCAACCTCGGCCAAGTCTGAGGTCCAGGGCACTCTGGAAGAGGTTTTCATCCAGGATATCTCTGTACTTGGCAACATTCATGTTTCATTCAATGACAACCAGTCGTCCTGTCCCTGCAGCTGAACAACACCCCTATAGCATGATACTGCCATCACCATGTTTCACTGTTGGAATTGTATTGGGCAGGTGATGAGCAGTGCCTGATTTTCTCCAAACATACTGCTTAATTTTATCACCAAAAAAGGTCTATCTTCATCTCATCAGACCAGAGAATCTTATGTCTCATAGTCTGGTTGTCCTTTATGTGTTTTTTAACAAACTCTATGCTGGCTTTCATACCGTATGTCTTGCACTGGGGAGAGGCTTCCATTGGGCCACTCTGCCCTAAAGGCTCGACTGATGGAGGGCTGCAGTGATAGTTGACTTTGTGGAACTTTCTCTCATCTCCCTACCTCATCTCTGGAGCTCAGCCACAGTGATCTTGGGGTTCTTCTTTACCTCTTTCACCAAGGCTCTTCTTCCACGATTGCTCAGTTTGACTGGACGGACAAATCTAGGAAGACTTCTGGTGGTCCCAAACTTCTTCTATTTAAGGATTATGGAGGCCATTGTGCTTTAGGAACCTTGAGTACTGCAGAAATTCTTTTGTAACCTTGGCCAGGTGTGTCCCTTGCCACAATTCTGTCTCTGAACTCCTTGGCCAGTTCCTTTGACCTCATGATTCTCATTTGGTCTGACATGCACTGTGAGCTGTGAGTTCTTATATAGACAGTTGTTTGCCTTTTCAGATCAAGTCCTAACAGTTTAATTAACCCCTTAACCCCCGAAGCTTTTTCGGTTTTGCGTTTTCATTTTTCGCTGTGTGCTTAGGGTCACAAGGCATTTCCTATCATTGAGACTGGTTGAGACAGACCAAGAAGTAGAGACCAGTTAGGGCCAAGAAACCATCAGAACAGGACCTGCAGGGGCTTGTCAAGATCATTTAGCTTTTCTTCTAGATTTTTATACCAGTTTGTGCCAATTTAAAAATTATTTTAATTCAACTGAAAACCCAGTTACAAATCACCATTTACTGATTATATTGTATTCACATACACAGGTTTGCGAAGATTGAGGTGAGTGCATCTGCGCCTATAATACCATTTCGAGAAACCATAATAAGACCTCCAAAAGTTGACATGGTAAATGAAGATATTGGAAAACAGCAAAAGGTGGCCGTTATACACCAGGTTAAAGAGGATCAAAGTAAGTCCCCGGAAGGAGTCCATGTTGACCCAGATGGTCTAGTGACGCTAACCACGTCAAATAAAATGGCCATACTCAGTGTCAGAGCCGTGCCCCTTCCAGAAGAAATAATTCCACTACTAGAGAAGAACAGTGACTTAATCAGAACTATGGAGCAGATCAACTTGGCTTTCAGTGAAGGTGGCAATGCCATTCAGGTCAATGAAACGACAATTAGCCGAATTCATGAATTCAAAGGTAATCTTGAACAGCACTTGCAAGGCAGAAGGTGGAGAAATGTTGTAGACCAAATCTGGTCTTTTGGTCCTAGACGTTATGGGCCTAATATCTTGGTGAATCATATTGAAGGCTATGAAAGGCCATCTGTATGGCAGTGCCTTGATAAAATCGCTAAAGAGGGGAAATTTCATTGCTTTGACAACAGCATTGTCAGTGGTTTTCAGCTTGTGACTCTAGCTGGTCCCATGTGTGAAGAACCTCTTATGGGTGTCTGTTTCATTGTGGAAAGACTCGATATAAATAAATCTGTTGTATTGGAAAGACAAGATTCAGAAGAACCATCTGTAAACAGTGATGAAAATCTACATACAGCTGCTGAATCCATTGAGAAGTCTGCGAGGGAAGCTGCTGAAGCTAAGGACATTGTACAGCACAGCCAGAATAGCACAAAGGCTCAGGAGAAATCCAGCAAGCGCAAAGGGGATTTCCTATTTACAGACTGTTACGGACCATTTTCCGGACAGTTAATTGCCACAATGAAGGAAGCTTGTCGTTATGCTTTCCAAGTAAAGCCCCAGAGACTTATGGCTGCAATGTATACGTGTGAGATCATGGCTACAGCAGACGTGTTGGGTGAGTAAATGTTTCTTTTTCTTTATTTTAACAATACTCAAATGTATGTCTGTCACTTTCCATCTGTTGCTATCTCTCTAATTCTCATTTTCACTGTCTCCCTTTTCTCTCTCACTCTATCTCATTCTCTCTCCTTCTTTCACTGTTGTTTCACTCACTCTCATTCTCACTCTCCTTCACTTTTTCTTTCATTCTCTCTACCTCACTCTCTAATTCTCTCTCTCCCTCTTTCACACTGTCACACTCCCATGTTCTCATGTTCACTCAACACTCTCTCCCTCACTTTCTCTTTCACTCACTCTTCCGAATGATCTCTCACTTTTTCACACTCCCTTCCTCTCACTTTCTCTCTCTCTCCCTCACTCTCTCCTCGCTCCCTTGCGCGCTCTCTCCTTACTCTCTCCCTCGCTCTTTCTCTCCCTCGCTCTTTCTCTCCCTCGCTCTTTCTCTCCCTCGCTCTTTCTCTCCCTCGCTCTCTCTCCCTCGCTCTTTCTCTCCCTCGCTCTTTCTCTCCCTCGCTCTTTCTCTCCCTCGCTCTTTCTCTCCCTCGCTCTCTCTCCCTCGCTCTCTCTCCCTCGCTCTCTCTCCCTCGCTCTCTCTCCCTCGCTCTCTCTCCCTCGCTCTCTCTCCCTCGCTCTCTCTCCCTCGCTCTCTCTCCCTCGCTCTCTCTCCCTCGCTCTCTCTCCCTCGCTCTTTCTCCCTCGCTCTTTCTCCCTCGCGCTCTTTCTCCCTCGCGCTCTTTCTCCCTCGCGCTCTTTCTCCCTCGCGCTCTTTCTCCCTCGCGCTCTTTCTCCCTCGCTTTCACTATCTTACTTTCTCTCAACTTTGTTATGGTGCTCCGGATTATATTCTTGTGCAAATGTGCCACATCTATATTTCTTTTAGTGGCCCATCAAAGAAATCTAGCACATAGCAATTGCCACAAGTTTCTTTTCTTCATACTGTATACGTTTAGAAGCCACTCCTGATTTTGGCTGAAATGCACAAAAACTGCTCCTTTTTAAATTTTTTGAGATTTGTCAGGATTTTAGAAGAGATGCCCAAGTGTAGGAAGTAGTATGTTGTAAAATAAATATATGGTGATGTTGATTATGTGAGTAGCGACCACAGAGGCAAGTAATTGATGGCAGCGTTCAAATGAGTGGGATATAACCTCGTGATAGGACCAAGGAGCAGCAAGGGATTTAAAGGGAACTTGTCACCCCCAAAATCGATGGTGAGGTAAGCTCACCGTCATCAGGGGCTTAGCTGTAGATAAGCCGCCGATGTTACCTGAAATAGGAGAAAAAGACGTTAGATTATACTCACCCAGGGGCGGTCCCGCTGCGGTCTGGATCCGACGCCTCCCATCTTCATCAGGAGGCAGGAAAGTACTGCAGTGCGCAGGCACCGGAAAGGTCAGAGAGGCCCGGCGCTTGCGCACTGCAGTACTTTGCTCTGCCCTCAACAGGGCAGACAAAGTACGCCTGCGCCGGAGCCGCAGCGTGAAGCCCAAAAGAGGACGTCATGGAATGAAGATGGAAGGCGCCGGAGCGGACCTGAGACACCCATTTGACCGGACCAGCAGCAGGACCACCCCTGGGTGAGTATAATCTAACCTCTTTTACTCCTCTTTCAGGTAACATCGGCGGCTTATCTACAGCATTACAGAATGCTGTAGATAAGCCCCTGATGACGGTGAGCTTACCTCACCATCGATTTTGGGGGTGACAGGTTCCCTTTAAGGGGTAAGTAATGGCTATTAATTTATTTATTTTAGAACATTTCCTACTCTTTGACAACCTTTCAAAATTAAAATTCTGGAAAACCCCTTTAAACCTATGGTTTAGGCCCAATTTCTGCCTTTATATTCAGATGTTATTTTAGTTGTCCTAGTCAGATGCACAAAAGTTATTGCTTCATAGACCTTAGGTATCCATGGTTACGACCACTCACGTAGTGACAGTTAGCCATTAGTGGTCGTAACCCTGGATACCTTCGCTACTGCAGTGCGATGTGAAAACCCCTGTAATGCAATCTATTTTGCCTTTGAAGCCAGGCAAACTTTGCTTTACATATCTTACTTTTTTTGCCTTAAAGCGAATCTGTCAGTAAGATAAACCCCTTCCCCCCCAAAGCTCATATATGAGCTTGCAGGTCTGAGAAATGTAAATTGACGCCATTACTTTTTATCTGTTGCTGAATTACTAAGTAATTAATATTTTATTCATATGCAAATAATGAAATATTAAGTGCTTCGGGTGTGGCTGAGCACTTAATGAAGCATTGGCTCCCCTGGTTGTTTACCCACCCAGCGCCGGCCTTTTTAGCTTGATTGATATCTCACTGTTTTTCTCTTGTCTGGTCCGTGACATCCCACAAGACCGTGAGCTATCAATCAAGCTAAAGAGGCTGGGGCTGACAGGCTCGCAGTCTTTGATTTCAATGAGGGGTGGTACAAATCGTCTAATGAAATACTCTTTTATTATTAATGATTAAAAACACAGTGAACAGTGAGTGGGATTTGGAGGGCAAATAGGAAATACACAGATACCAAGCTTTCTTTACAGAGGACTTCATGAATTGATGCCAACCAGTCTAAGAGCCTCTGATGAAGCAAATGACGGAGGGGAAACGTGTAGAGGCACTACATGCGGTTGAGGTGGGTATATCGTTGCACTGATGACACATGCTTAATTGTAGTATTTTGGAAAAGGATAACTGTGTCCACTAATCAGATATATGGATATATGATTCCTCATGCCTAAACAACATTGATGTACGTTAGGGTCACTTGGGAACATAAAGGGATAGTCCTTGGTGAGCCTTGGTTTTTAATCATTAATGATAGATGGTATATTTTATGGGTAATTTTTTTTGCTGACAGGGAAACAACCTGGGGAGGCAGTGGTTCCCTAAGTGCTATGGGCGTGAAAAAGCACTTAACACATCATTTGCATATGAAGGAAAACACTAATTTCTTAGGAATACAACAACAAATAGATGAAGTAAATTCGTCAATGGATTTACATTCCAAAGATGTGCATGCCCATTTATGTGGTGTGGAGAAGGGAAGGGAGCTTGATCTTATTGACATGTTTCCTTTGAAAGAGTGTTTTCATTGTAAAAAAAAATGATATCTTGTCAATATGGGGAAACGTTTGTGATATCTTGTTTTCATTATTTACCGAGAAATGTAGTGAAATCATTCTGTCTTACCCTAAGGACAGTGTTCCACTGAGGATGTTGTTAAAATTGTAGAATGCTCACTATGACTTCCAGTTCTGAAAATTTTAATAGGTGATAACTAAGTGTTAAATTTTAACCCACATTGAACTAATGTGGCAAACAGTTCCACTCTCAATGATAACGTTAGGTTAGTTTACTTATTATATCATTGACCCTAGTAGGAAAATTAGATTTTGGGACCCACTGGAACTAGGAATGACGAGTGTGAAACATTCTTTGTACACCTCTGTGGTATATGTTTCCCATACAAATATAGCATGTAATAAATAATGCAGAATAGTTGATAGTTGTAGTTGGGCAAAGTACACATTGCATTTTTTATCAGCAGGAGATTATCACTAGAGGACTAGTAAACCTGCTGCCATGTAATTCTCCATATTCATGAGATCTGTATAGCCCCACTCTCACCACTGATTGGCAGATTTCTGCCTATGCAGAGTGTCCACACAAAGCTACCAATTAGTGGTGTGGGCGAAGTTATACAGAGCTCAGCATTCAGAGAACTGAGAGATCTAAAGCCGATAAAATTGATTTTTATCAAAACTACAGCAAACAGCTTAGTAAGTGACATTTCGCTGGAACCAGGGCTCTCTGCCTATACATTTTGCTGTTCTGATCTCAGTATCTGGTTGCTCGGAAGTGCTCGGCACTCGACAAGCATTGTCTGGAACGCTAATGTAATGCTTGAATCCGCGACCCTCATCTTTGACGCCTTTAACACAGCCAATAAATATGCAAGGATTTCCTGCGCATCACTGTAAGGTTGTAACCATCTTGGTAGTGGCATTGCTGTGATTGACTGGCTGTGTGATATCATCAGGGATTATAAAAGAACAGGCACTGCCCGGCTCAGCACACTGACGCAATTGCACAGCTCTTTGACATTTGTTATTGTAGAGAGAAAGAAATTGCATGTCCAGGGCTGTGTGTGCACATTATAGCAAATCAGAGTGCTGAAGCTGAGCCATCATACTAACAACCCTTCTAAGGGCTAATAGTTTGCTCTGCTATTTGTATCAGATACATTCTGCATTTAGCCGAGGGAGAGAGACTTACAAGAGCAGTGGGAAAGGCAGAATACCGTCTGTAGGCAGGGATTAGGGCTTTACAGTGCGTTGTTAAATATGTAGGTGCGGCAGTTGCTTTTTTTTGTGAAAATATTGAATGTTTTGTGATCCATTGAGTATTCCGTGCTTCGTGGTACATTTTGGTCTTATACAACACTCCAAAATAGTGATGACATTTTTTTCTGAGTTAAATTACTCATCCATAGAGTATTCCATGCTCTGGATTACATTTCTGTGCCATATAACACTCCAAAAAGCGTTATTTTTCTCTGTATTCAATTAGTCATCCATACAGTGTAATGTGCTTAGTGGGTCACAAAGATTGCAGAATTACGCAAGACTCCCAAGGGAGTGACCGGTGAATATTGGAGCCAGAGGAAGGTGGCGAGACAGCAGAGGTGGCAGTAGCACGTGGTCTGGATCCAGCCGCTTTCCCGGAACCACCAAGTCCCCAACCCAGACCGCAGCCATCACCACTAGGGTTCTTGCGGACTGCAGATGGGAGAGCCAGGATCAAGGAACTAGTGACTGGACTGTAGGGCCTAAGCTGGTTGGAATAGACAAGGAGGCGAGCCCGGACCAGGGATGGAAAAATGCTATCAGGCCCACTAGCCACAAGGTATCGACAGTTGACATCCCTGGGTGGTGGTCGTTGCGTAAGACTGGACTGGTAAGAGAGAAGGTAGTCCTTTGAAGAATTTTGGAGCTGTTGATCACATTTCGTTCAACCATCAGGCAGTAAAGACGGAACAGTTGCCTTGAAGGCTGCAAGAGCTGACGACTGGAACAAAGGCCACGTTCCTCAAAATGGAGGGTCAACATCGCTGGTATGCGGTGGCTCTGATCCCAGAAGGAAAGGAGCAGGATAAACCCTTCTTGAGAAATGAAAGAGCCTGGAGAGGCTTCTTGATGCGGCTCGAGACGGGGCTACTACCACCCCTTAGAGATCATATTGTCTTTGGGGTTCCTCACCTCCTATGCAGGCGATGGTGCAGGTGACACAGGGGGCTGTCACCCATTCCTGTACGTCAGGGACTCCGGCATTACCGGAAGCCGGGTCACTTACAGCACAGGCACCTGGTAATTGGGCTCCTGGAAGCAGGTGAAGGCAGTCCCCCCAGCCTCCAAAGAAAGGAGAAGAAGAAGCGGAGACCTGAAGAGGATTATTGTATTGCACTTGTTATAATTTTGTCCTGTCTGTACTTTGTGCAAAGCCTCTGAGTGTAAGAGTACATCAACTACACTATAAAAATATTTGAATGAGGCCTGCCAGTTGTTGCCTTTCAAGGATCTATAGATGACCATCCTTATCATTGTTTCCTGGCTTTGCACTCTGTACAAAGCCTTTTATGAGTGTAGGAGTACAGCACTACACATTAAAAATATTTGAATGCGGACCTCCAGTTCCTTATCATTTTTTCCTAGCTTTGCACTTTCTGCAAAGCCTTTGAGGGTAGAAGTACATCAACTACACTTTCAAAATATTTACATTAAATATATTTTTCTGGATTAAATTAGTCATCTAAATAGCTGAAAGTGGTTATTAAAGTGGTAAGTAAAACTACAAAAAAGCATTGAAAAATATTTCTGGATTAAATTACTCATCCATAGGGTATTACGTTCTCTGGAGTACATTTTTGTGATATATAACCCTCAAAAAAAAGTTTTCACATTTTTTTTTTTTAGATGTTGCATTACTCATCCATAGAGTATTACATGTTCTGGAGTACATTTTGGCGGTATATAACCCTCCAGTGAAGCACTGAATTTTCTCCATCGTCTCATTGGGGGACACAGGACTGTGGGTGTATGCTACTGCCGCCAGGAGGCTGACACTAAGTAGGTATAAAAAAAAAAAGTTAGCTCCTCCTCCATAGTATACACCTTGCCACTGGCCCTGACAGCTCCAGTTTATGCTTAGTGTCCGTAGGAGGCACATCTCTGGGTTTTCCCAGATGCTTTTTTCTCTGAAGATAAGACAGGGGCGATGGACCCTTTTGAAAGGGTCCGATCTCCCCAAACCAACAACGGGCGAGCACGTGGAGTGTCGCCTCCACGTATCCTCTCCCGCGACATGGGATTTTTTTGCCGGACTAAGAACCTGACCACCCTGAGGTAACAGAACCCTAGGTTGTACAGGCATTCATTCCTTGTCCGTGCAGCCTCCACTTCATCACCAATGCACGACTACGGTGTTTAAAGGAGGCAGACGGTCCCTCTCCTCGCCTTCTGAAGGGTGTAAGGAGTTAGGGTGCCTGCACCGTCTTTTAATATTTATATATGTATATATATATTTATATGTGGATTTTTTATGTCTAACCTTATGTGCTGTCAGAGGGCTGCACAGGGGGGGCTCCTGCTTCATCGCGCATTCTGCTGGCGACTATATCCGGCGCTGTGCTGGTTTCCAGCGTTTTTTCCCCACAAGCAAACTTCAGCAGAGGCATGGGCGGAAGTCCCGCCCCTTTTTTAGGCGGTTTCCTGTTCGCTGAGGCATTATGGATCTTGTAGTCTGAGCATGGGCAGAAGTCCCGCCCCTTTTTCGGCGGCTTCCTGTTTTCTCTGTACAGCCTGTGGCATTATGGGTCTTGTAGTCTGGGGGAAGTCCCGCCTCCATGGCGACGGTTTACTTCCGGTTTCGAGCACCCAGCTTTCCCAGGAGAGCAGGGGAAAGAGTAAAATCTAGATCCCTGCTTCGGCCTAAGCCGGGTCCATGTGCGGTAACTCCTCCCACTTTTTTCAGGCATCCGCCCTGTGAATTAGTTTATGTGTGTGGTTTGCACAGGAGACATGGTTCAGTGTTTGAGAGCATACGGGGACACAGGACTGGGGTAAGTGCTACTTCCCTCAGCCTGACAACAGTATTTGTTCTAGACCTAGTAGCTCATAAGGAGATACGGAGCATAGCAGCAGCAGCAGCAATAGAGTCATGTCTAGAAAGACTAAGACTCACTCAGTTCTGTATACCTCATGCATTACCTGTCAGTCTACTTTTCCGCATGCGCAAAGTAACCATTTCTGTGAGGCTTGTGATTCCGAGCACGTGCAGGAGCCCCCGTCTGCTACCCTGTCTGCTTCCCCGCCGGCTATCCTGCCGGGTGTGCCTGTACCTGGGTCGGCAGTGTCTCCCCCTGAGTGGGTCATATCATTAACGCAGTCTATGGCGTCTCTAACAAAGGCGGTTGAGTCCCTTCAAGCCCCTATCAGGGACATTCATCCGCCTGTTTTGGAAAGATCCTCCGATTTTCAGGATCCTCCGGCCTGCAGGGGCCGTACTCCCTCTAGGCAGACACAGGGGAAACGATCCCACACAGCGTCTCCTGGTCCGTCAGGTGCATCAGCATCTTTGAATCCTGTCTCTCGATCTCCCTCTCCTGCGGAATTGAGTGAGCACGGTTCGGTCTATGACTCAGAGGGGTCTTTTGATTTAGAAGCTCCTGGTTATCAGGAATCTGTTGACAGTCTCATTGAGGCCGTTAACCAGACCTTGGGAGTAGAGGATGTGGCCACCTTACCTTCTGGTCATAAGGTGTCCTTTAAGAAATTCAAGCAACCTCATAAGGTGTTTTCTACTCATCCTGAGTTTGAGGATTTAGTCCAACGTCACATGGAGCGACCGGATAAACGTTTCTTAGGCCAGAAGGCCCTAGGTGCAAGGTATCTGTTCGCTCCAGAGCTTTGTAAAAAGTGGGCAGAATCCCCTTCAGTGGATCCTCCCGTATCCCGTTTGGCCTCTAGTACGTTGCTGTCTCTTCCTAATGGGTCGTCTATTAAGGATCCGACTGATCGGCTCCTAGAGAGTCTAGCTCGGTCTCTGTTTGAGGCTTCAGGGTCAGCCCTCGCACCGTCTTTTGCGGCCACATGGGTTGCCAAAGCTATGATAGCTTGGTCAGAGTCTGTAACTAAGGCTCTTCAGGATAAGGGGTTTCCTGTAGAGGTGATAGAGATGTCAAATCAGATATCTTTAGCAGGAAATTATCTGATTAATGCATCCTTGGATGCGGCAAATTGTTCAGCATTGGCTGCGGCAAATGCTATTGCTATCAGAAGGGCCCTATGGCTAAGAAATTGGCGGGCGGACTCTACTTCAAAGAAGTCCCTTACATCCCTTCCTTATCAAGGTGTCCGTCTTTTTGGCGAAAAATTGGATCAGCTTATATCTGATACCACGGGAGGTAAAAGTAATTTCCTTCCT
Source organism: Ranitomeya imitator (assembly GCF_032444005.1). Classification (NCBI taxonomy): domain Eukaryota; kingdom Metazoa; phylum Chordata; class Amphibia; order Anura; family Dendrobatidae; genus Ranitomeya; species Ranitomeya imitator. The sequence goes on from NC_091285.1 coordinate 515,930,732, forward strand.
CAACAAAAGGTTAAGCAACCTTTTCGTCGCCAATTTCAAGCAAGATTTAAATCCTTTCGTAACTCCCGGTGGTCTGCGGCACCAAGCGCAGGTCCCCCAAGTCGGCCTGTCCAAGACCGGGAGCACCAGGTCTCCTATAGGGCCAATCCATTGGCAAGAATGCGGTATCAACCGTCAAGATCTAGGGGATCTAGATATCCTCGATCTTCGGCTAAATGACTGGAGGCAGCCTCTCGTCGCTTCCAACAGAGTAGGCGGTCGCCTACTACTGTTCCATCAGTCCTGGCTGTCAGTTGTTCACGACAGATGGGTAAGAGACCTGGTGGTTTCAGGGTACAAAATAGTTTTCCTGTCTCCCTCCAGGCCGTTTTTTTCCGTCCAGTCTTCCCAGTTCAAAAACCCGTCTAAGAGCTTTATTCAGAGCAGTCGAGTCTCTTCAGTCCAACGGGGTCATTGTCCCTGTTCCAAAGGAAGAAAGGTTCAAGGGGTTTTATTCAAATCTGTTTACGGTTCCCAAAAAGAATGGGACCGTGAGACCCATTCTGGACCTAAAGTGTCTAAACAAATTCATCAGCACTCGTCGCTTCCGTATGGAATCTCTCCGCTCGGTCATTGCGGCTATGGAAAGGGGAGAATTCCTGGCTTCCATAGATATTCAAGACGCCTATCTGCACGTTCCTATATTTCCTCCTCATCAAAAATTTCTACGGTTTTCCATAGGCGAGCGACACTTCCAATTCACTGCATTACCTCTCGGGCTCGCTACTGCTCCCAGGGTGTTCACGAAGGTGATGGCAACAGTGGTGTCAATCCTGCACTCTCGAGGCATAGTCATTCTGCCTTACTTAGACGATCTCTTAGTCAAAGGACCAACTTTTCAGGCATGCAGGGACAACGTCAACATCTCTTTGGACACCCTAGCTCGTCTAAGGTGGCTGGTCAATTTAAAGAAGTCATCTCTAGTACCATCTCGGAAGATCTCTTTTTTAGGGATGATCTTCGACACCTCTCGGGGGCTAACTATTTTACCCCAGGACAAGGTGCTTTGTCTCCGGCAGGAGGTAAAAATTCTTCGGCAGCCAAGTTTCCATTCAATCCGGTTCTGCATGAAGGTCTTGGGCAGGATGGTAGCAGCTATAGAAGCGGTTCCATTCGCCCAATTCCATCTTCGTCCACTCCAACAGGCACTTCTGTCAGCCTGGGACAGGAGTCCTTTGTCTCTCAACCTCAGGTGTCGTCTGGCTCCTGGGGCCAGGCAATCCCTGATATGGTGGATGAGGAGTTCCTCCCTACTTCAGGGGAAAGCCTTTCCTCCAGTTCATTGGCTGGTAGTCACTACGGACGCCAGCCTTCTCGGTTGGGGAGCAGTGTTTCTCCAGCACACGGCTCAGGGTGTTTGGTCCCCAAGGGAATCAACCCTTCCAATCAATCTGTTGGAAATAAGGGCAATTTGGCTGGCTTTGCAGCACTTTCACCATCTTCTGGCGGGTCGCCCGGTGCGGATCCAATCGGACAATGCCACGGCCGTGGCCTACGTAAATCATCAGGGGGGCACTCGCAGCAGATCAACCATGCGCGAGGTAGGACAAGTCCTCCGCTGGGCCGAGAACAATCACTCTGTGATCTCGGCAGTTTACATCCCGGGCAAGGAGAACTGGGCAGCGGAATTTCTGAGCCGACAGGGGCTTGCGCCCGGGGAATGGTCTCTTCACCCCGATGTTTTTCGGCAGATATGTCTACGCTGGGGAATCCCGGACGTGGATCTAATGGCCGTAGACGCACTAGTCCTATCTTGGAACCAATTTCGTCTTCCATATCTGTTTCCCCCTCTGGCGCTGCTTCCATAGGTCGTCAGGAAGATCAAGTTAGAGGGAGTTCCGACAATTCTAGTCGCCCCAGATTGGCCTCGGAGGTCATGGTACGCAGACCTAGTTCAGCTGATCGTCGGGGTTCCTTGGCAGCTACCAATGCAGCCAGATCTTCTGTCGCAGGGGCCGATATTCCACCAGAACTTAGAGGCCCTGCGTTTGACGGCTTGGCCGTTGAATCTTGGATTCTGACCCAGGCCGGTTTTTCCTCAGAAAGTAGCCTCAACTATGGTTAATGCTCGAAAGACAGCTTCAGCACGCATTTACCACCACACCTGGAAAGTCTTTATCTCATGGTGCAGGAAGAAGGGTCTTCCTCCTCTTCGGTTTTCCATTCCTAATGTCCTAGCTTTTCTCCAATCTGGTCTAGACTCAGGTCTTGCTCCAAGTAATAATAATTAATAATAATAATTTTTATTTATATAGCGCCAACATATTCCGCAGCGCTTTACAAATTATACCCTTAGGAGGCAAATATCCGCCTTATCGGTTATTTTCCAGCGCAGGATCGCTACCAATCTGCAAGTAAAAACTTTTTTGCAGGGAGTCTCTCATATAGTCCCTCCTTACAAAGCTCCGATAGAAGCTTGGGACCTTAATTTGGTCTTGAGTGTTCTTCAGGAACCTCCATTTGAGCCCCTCCAAGATATTCCTTTAAGGTACCTTTCTTGGAAGGTTTTGTTTCTGGTAGCTATAACATCCATTAGGCGGGTATCGGAGTTAGCGGCCTTGTCCTGTCAGGCGCCGTTTCTACAATTTCATCAGGATAAGGTGGTGCTGAGACCAGCACCTTCCTTTTTGCCAAAAGTAGTCTCCTCATTCCACTTTAATGAGGACATTGTCTTGCCTTCTTTTTGTCCTGCGCCTACACACCGGGTGGAAAAAGCTCTCCATACTCTAGATTTGGTGAGAGCTCTGAGAAGATACGTTTCTCGGACCGCTTCTTTTCGAAAGACGGATGTTCTGTTCGTTCTTCCTGCGGGTCATAAAAAGGGACTCGCAGCCTCTAGATTGACCTTAGCCAGATGGATAAGAACCACTATTCAGGAGGCCTACCGTATCAAGGGTGCAGCCATCCCGGCTGGGATCAGGGCACACTCTACTCGGGCGGTAGGGGCTTCCTGGGCGCTTCGGCACCAAGCTTCAGCAGAGCAGGTTTGCAAAGCGGCCACTTGGTCCAGCCTGCACACTTTCTCTAAACATTATAATATCCACACTCAGGCCTCTGCTGATGCAAGTTTGGGAAGGAAAATTCTTCAGGCTGCGGTATCACACCTATAGGCGGTAAGTGCCTAAGCTTTTTCTTCCAGTGAGTCTTCTTCCCACCCTGGGACTGCTTTGGGACATCCCACAGTCCTGTGTCCCCCAATGAGATGATGGAGAAACAGGGATTTTTGTGTTACTCACCGTAAAATCATTTTCTCCGAGTCGTTCATTGGGGGGACACAGCTCCCTCCCTATTCATTTTATTTGTCTATGGAGTTGTTCAGACTATAGTATTATTCTAGACATGTTGTCTTTGCTCTAATGCTGTTTTGTTTTCTCTATCTCCTACTGCTTGTGCACCAAACTGGAGCTGTCAGGGCCAGTGGCAAGGTGTATACTATGGAGGAGGAGCTAACTTATTTTTTTTATACCTACTTAGTGTCAGCCTCCTGGCGGCAGTAGCATACACCCACAGTCCTGTGTCCCCCAATGAACGACTCGGAGAAAAGGATTTTACGGTGAGTAACACAAAAATCCCTGTTTTTTTTCCTTGATTCAAGTAGTCATCCATAGACTATTACGTGCTTACTGTTACATTTTGGTGGTATATAACACTCCAAAAAAGCAATGATAATTTTTTCTGTATTCACTTACTTTTCCATAGAGTATTACGTGCTTTGTGGTACATTTTGGTTTCTTAACATTTTTCTTTCCTGTAAGCTTCAATTTCTCTTCGATTTTGAATGTCTTATTGTCTACCCTTAAAGTGGAGTAAACGTGTGACACTCTTGTTCTCATCAGCGATTTGGGAGTCAGAGATGCTTCCAGGGGTCTTCCCCGTGTCATTGTCCTTCCATTCAACAGTTTTCCCATCCATTTGAACATTTTCACTGCCCTCTAGATCTCTTTGTAGGGTCTGACAGAAAAATGCTCAGATTTCATATTGATTCCCATTATACTGGACACGAGCACCCGAACATTAGAAATTGCTCAGTTGGAGTAATGAGCACCTGAGCATTTTGGTGCACGCTCATCATTGAATGTATTGTAGTACACAAGGCATAGCAGAAGATCATTTGTAATTGTAAGTTGATATATCAAAAATATCTCTTTAGGCAATAGTTATTGCTATATTGAGATCCTGGAAAGGATATTTGATCATTTCCCACATAAATGCTATGTTATATGGATGCTGACATTACCAAATGCCTCTATGTGTTCATCGATCTACAGAACATTTGTTCCAGTAGTGAAATAACATGGTTATTCCGTGTCTGACTGTGGACAAAATACTTTTATTTTAAGATCACATTTTTTTTTTTATAGCCACAGATTAAAAGGGGAAAAAAAGCTTTTTGCTATCTATGCCGTAACCTAAATGTTTGGTGCTTTGTAGTGAATCGGATAGCCAGACAATATCGAGTTACGTGATATTAATGTCAGAAGAAAATACGTTACTTCCTCTAATCGTTATTGAGTAAGAAGATGTTTTGATGTTTCGCAAAACTAAAGAAAAAAAAAGATAATTTAAGAAATTTTTCAGCCTCCTAAGATATTTTTTCTTTAACACTAAAAACTTCAAGTCCCAAGGCAGATTTTACCAAATGTTCATCATCAAACTTCCTTTTAAATCTTTACTTCTGAAGGAACACTATCCGGCAGGCTCTGGGCTATCTTTTAAGAGTTCATTTGTTGTATTGCAGACCTCAAAGGCACATGTCATTGACAAAAATACAAGTCTTAAGTTAAAAAACACCCACATTTAATTTTTTTTTATTATTATTATTCAGTGCAGTAAAGGCGATCACATGTGACTGACTGGGTTTATTTTTACATTACAAAGTGAACACAGATGAATTTTGCAGTATAAAGATTGAATATCTTCTGTATCATAAAGACGTTGCATTTAAAGGATTGTTCTTCTGTTTCCTCTTCTGGATCACACCCATGCCCTGCCTCACTGTGTGAGCACGGACAGTGCTCTCTTGAAGATTTAACTCTTTTGTGCCTTTGTCCCTAAATGCGCCGTCTAGGATATTTCCGCAACATTGGAGAATTACATGGAAACTAAAGCTAGCCAGATCATGCTCTCCAGCAGTCCTGCAAGCGCCTTCCAAACTAAATTATTAAAGGGCGTGTAAGGCCACGGTCACACTTTCAGTATTTGGTGAGTTTTTTTACCTCAGTATCTGTAAGCCAAAACCAGTAATAGAACAATCAGAGGAAAAGTATAATAGAAACATATGCACCACTTCTGTATTATCACCCACTCCTGGTTTTGGCTGACAGATACTGAGGTAAAAAACTCACCAAATTGTGAACGTGGCCTAAGTACTACAACATCTTGGCCATGCTGCTGGACTGGAGAGGTGGCCGGTAACACAGACAATGAGTAGTATACAATAACATGAAAAATCCCTCAGTTCTTGAGAATTGATCAGGTTTTGAAGACCAGGTAGATTGTAAGATTGCCTACACCAACAAGCACTTTGCAATTTTACCCATCAGTGATGTTGAGGCTAACCTTTTAATTTAGCAACTAATTGGGTTTTGCGTGCCTGTCAGCTAAATGGGTATGGTTGCCATAATTTTGGGAGTAGCTTATGGTAACTGGTAATGATAGGACTCCCTTCTGCTAGATGCATGCATTGTTCATTGTTGGGATAATAAAGTTGGGAAAATCTGTTAGGGCTTGTGCACGCGCTACAGATTCGGTGCATTTTTGCCTTATAGATTTTTTAGAAAACCATGAAGCAATCCCAAAGCCAGCCAGCAAAGTGAATGAGAAAACTGAATTGTCGCAAACACGTTGCTTATTTTTGACTTGCAGATTTGGTGCTGAAAATAATCATTTCTTTGTTCGTGTTTCCCTGCATTTTTCACCATCGACTTTGCTTAAAACAGTCAAAAACACAGGAACATAATGCATTTTGGCTCTGTGTTTTTGACTGACTGGTGAAAAATGCAGGAAAACACACACAAAGAAATGACACGTTGCAGATTATTTTCTGCACCAAATCTGCAGCGTGTGCACATTGCCCTCATACTGGTTTCTTAACAAGCAAAGTCTGTTCACAGGTTATGCCATGGCTCAGCCCTATTCGCTTCAATGGAGCAGAGTTGCAATACCAGTCACAATCCATGGACAAGAGTGGCGCTGTTTGTAGAAGGATGCAGCCTTGTATTTCCCAAACAGGACAACCTTTTTAGCACTGACATTATGAGGGGCTTTGGTCTGTCATGGATATTCATTGGTCGCGACCTCTGTCTGTCATGGAAATCCAAGTCGCTGATTGGTCACGGCAAAACAGCCACGACCAATCAGCGACGGGCACAGTCCAGAAGAAAATGGCCGCTCCTTACTCCCCGCAGTCAGTGCCCGGCTCCCGCATACTCCCCTCCGGTCACCACTCATACAGGGTTAATGCCGGCGGTAACGCACTCTGTTACCGCCGCTATTGGCCCTGTGTGTCCCCAACTTTTTACTATTGATGCTGCCTATGCGGCATCAATAGTAAAAAAATGTAATGTTAAAAATAATAAACAAAAAACTTGCTAAACTCACCCTTTGTAGTCCGCCGAGTCGCTCGCGCCTGCCGCCATCTTCCGTTCCCAGCGATGCATTGCGAAATTGCCCAGAAGACTTAGCGGTCTCGCGAGACCGCTAAGTCATCTGGGTAATTTCGCAATGCATCCTGGGAACGGAAGATGGCGGCAGCCGCGCGCCTATCGCCGGAGCTTCGGTGGATCCCAGGGGTGAGTATATAACTATTTTTTATTTTAATTATTTTTTTTTAACAGGGATATGTGCCCACACTGCTGTATACTACGTGGACTGTGTTAGATACCGCGTGGCTCTGTGCTGTATACTACATAGGCAATATACTACGTGCCGGCGCAATATACTACGTGACTGGGCAATATACTATGTGACTGGGCAATATAAACCCAATGTGGCTAAACAAAGAAGTAAGACAGGCAATTAACAGTAAAAAGAAAGCATTTGCACTATTAAAGCAGGATGGCACCATTGAAGCTCTAAAAAACTATAGGGAGAAAAATACTTTATCTAAAAAACTAATTAAAGCTGCCAAAAAGGAAACAGAGAAGCACATTGCTAAGGAGAGTAAAACTAATCCCAAACTGTTCTTCAACTATATCAATAGTAAAAGAATAAAAACTGAAAATGTAGGCCCCTTAAAAAATAGTGAGGAAAGAATGGTTGTAGATGACGAGGAAAAAGCTAACATATTAAACACCTTCTTCTCCACGGTATTCACGGTGGAAAATGAAATGCTAGGTGAAATCCCAAGAAACAATGAAAACCCTATATTAAGGGTCACCAATCTAACCCAAGAAGAGGTGCGAAACCGGCTAAATAAGATTAAAATAGATAAATCTCCGGGTCCGGATGGCATACACCCACGAGTACTAAGAGAACTAAGTAATGTAATAGATAAACCATTATTCCTTATTTTTAGGGACTCTATAGAGACAGGGTCTGTTCCGCAGGATTGGCGCATAGCAAATGTGGTGCCAATATTCAAAAAGGGCTCTAAAAGTGAACCTGGAAATTATAGGCCAGTAAGTCTAACCTCTATTGTTGGTAAAATATTTGAAGGGTTTCTGAGGGATGTTATTCTGGATTATCTCAATGAGAATAACTGTTTAACTCCATATCAGCATGGGTTTATGAGAAATCGCTCCTGTCAAACCAATCTAATCAGTTTTTATGAAGAGGTAAGCTATAGACTGGACCACGGTGAGTCATTGGACGTGGTATATCTCGATTTTTCCAAAGCGTTTGATACCGTGCCGCACAAGAGGTTGGTACACAAAATGAGAATGCTTGGTCTGGGTGTAAATGGGTTAGTAACTGGCTTAGTGATAGAAAGCAGAGGGTGGTTATAAATGGTATAGTCTCTAACTGGGTCGCTGTGACCAGTGGGGTACCGCAGGGGTCAGTATTGGGACCTGTTCTCTTCAACATATTCATTAATGATCTGGTAGCAGGTTTACACAGTAAAATATCGATATTTGCAGATGATACAAAACTATGTAAAGCAGTTAATACAAGAGAAGATAGTATTCTGCTACAGATGGATCTGGATAAGTTGGAAACTTGGGCTGAAAGGTGGCAGATGAGGTTTAACAATGATAAATGTAAGGTTATACACATGGGAAGAGGGAATCAATATCACCATTACACACTGAACGGGAAACCACTGGGTAAATCTGACAGGGAGAAGGACTTGGGGATCCTAGTTAATGATAAACTTACCTGGAGCAGCCAGTGCCAGGCAGCAGCTGCCAAGGCAAACAGGATCATGGGGTGCATTAAAAGAGGTCTGGATACACATGATGAGAGCATTATACTGCCTCTGTACAAATCCCTAGTTAGACCGCACATGGAGTACTGTGTCCAGTTTTGGGCACCGGTGCTCAGGAAGGATATAATGGAACTAGAGAGAGTACAAAGGAGGGCAACAAAATTAATAAAGGGGATGGGAGAACTACAATACCCAGATAGATTAGCGAAATTAGGATTATTTAGTCTAGAAAAAAGACGACTGAGGGGCGATCTAATAACCATGTATAAGTATATAAGGGGACAATACAAATATCTCGCTGAGGATCTGTTTATACCAAGGAAGGTGACGGGCACAAGGGGGCATTCTTTGCGTCTGGAGGAGAGAAGGTTTTTCCACCAACATAGAAGAGGATTCTTTACTGTTAGGGCAGTGAGAATCTGGAATTGCTTGCCTGAGGAGGTGGTGATGGCGAACTCAGTCGAGGGGTTCAAGAGAGGCCTGGATGTCTTCCTGGAGCAGAACAGTATTGTATCATACAATTATTAGGTTCTGTAGAAGGACGTAGATCTGGGTATTTATTATGATGGAATATAGGCTGAACTGGATGGACAAATGTCTTTTTTCGGCCTTACTAACTATGTTACTATGTTACTATGACTGGGCAATATACTACGTGACTGGGCAATATACTACGTGACTGGGCAATATACTACGTAGCTGGGCAATATACTACGTGACTGGGCAATATACTACGTAGCTGGGCAATATACTACGTGGCTGGGCAATATACTACGTAGCTGGGCAATATACTGCGTGACTGGGCAATATACTACGTGTCTGTGCTGTATACTACGTGGCTCTGTGCTGTATACTACGTCACTGTGCAATATACTACGTAGCTGGGCAATATACGGTACTACGTGACTGGGCAACATACTACGTAGCTGGACAATATACTACGTGACTGGGCAATATACTACATAGCTGGGCAATACAGTACGTGACTGGGCAATATACTATGTGGCTGGGCAATATACTATGTTTCTGGGCAATATACTATGTGGCTGGGCAATATACTACGTGGCTGGGCAATATACTACGTAGCTGGGCAATATACTTCGTGACTGGGCAATATAATACATACCTGGGTAATACAGTACGTGACTGGGCAATATACTACGTGACTGGGCAATATACTATGTGGCTCGGCAATATACTATGTGGCTGGGCAATATACTACGTGACTGGGCAATATACTATGTGGCTCAGCAATATACTATGTGGCTGGGCAATATACTACGTGGCTGGGCAATATACTACGTGGGCTGGGCAATATACTACGTGGACATGCATATTCTAGAATACCCGATGCGTTAGAATCGGGCCACCATCTAGTATAAAATATTAATACATAGAGTGCATTACATTTTTATATATTTTAGTAAAAATAGCAGAGTCAGCCACTGGCTAATTTGACCTAAAAAGAAAAAAAAATAAGCTATTGATTTTAGAAAAAGGTTGCTATTGATTTTTGGTGATGTATTGTTGTGTCAGTGACCAGGACTTGCCGTGCAGCGTTAGATCTGAAAGGCTGTGTGGATCGATTACGGTGTACATCACGCTTACTTAGTTATTTGCACATCATACAACAGTGGCTTTGCTTTCACTAAACACAATAAAATACCATGGCCAAAATCAACTTGTTAAAGAATGGGCTCAAAAGGTTTTTCTTTTCTGAAATCTTTAGAAGTTTTCAAAGTGCCATCAATAACTTGTAAGAAAGGCTTCTTTCCAGGGAGAAGTGGAGCGAGACAATACTTTCCAATAGCAAAACTAACAGGATCCTCTTTAGTATACCCAGGAGTGCTTGATCGATGGATGCAGGGTTTTTAATGTGATGAATCACATCACGGTCTTAAGATTCACTTGATGATACTTTAGAAACTTTCACAGTGATTTATTAGTGGACAGAATGAAACAAAACAATTTTTGATTTTTTTTTTTTTATTAAGGTGAATTCCCACATTAATGTCTTCTGATCTGTATGAATCCTAATCCCCGGTTTTCTCATCATAGCCAAACTGGAAGGTACTGAGGGTCCTATTTAACGGCTAGGTTGTGCCAGACCCCAAACATTGGAGCATCGGAAGATCATTTTATGTGAAGATCCCATCATTAACCGCCTCCCGACCTTTGACGCACCGTATGCGTCATGAAAACCTGTGCCAATCCGACCTGTGACGCAGCATATGCGTCATGGCCGGATTGGGCTCCTGCAGGCCGGGTGAAAGGGTTAACTGTAATTTCACCCAACCTGCAGGGACAGGAGGAGTTGTACTTTAGCCCAGGGGGGTGGCTTCACCCCCCCGTGGCTACGATCGCTCTGATTGGCTGTTGAAAGTGAAACTGCCAATCAGAGCGATTTGTAATATTTCACCTAAAAAACTGGTGAAATATTACAATCCAGCCATGGCCGATGCTGCAATATCATCGGCCATGGCTGGAAACACTGATGTGCCCCACCCCACCCCACCAATCGCCGCCCCAGCCCTCCGATCTGTGGTCCGCTCCCCTCCGTCTTGTGCTCCGCTCCCCTGACCTCCTGTCCGCTCCCCCGTGCTCCAATCCCACCCACCCCTCACTCCGATCCACCCCCTGCACTGCGATCCACCCCCCGCACTGCGATTCACCCCCCATGCTCCGATCCACCCCCCCATGCTCCCCCCACCCCATCATACTTACCGAGCCTCCCGGGGTCCGTCCGTCTTCTTTCCTGGGCGCCGCCATCTTCCAAAATGGCGGGCGCATGCGCAGTGCGCCCGCTGAATCTGCCGGCCGGCAGATTCGTTTCAAGTGCATTTTGATCACTGTGCTAAAACCTCACAGTGATCAAAATAAAAAAAATAATTTTTTTTTTCTTCCACTAAGGTTGGGATTAGGGTTAGGGTTAGGGCTAGGGTCAGGGTTAGGGTTAGGGTTTCGGTATGTGCACACGTATTCTGGTCCTCTGCGGATTTTTCCGCAGCGGATTTGATAAATCCGCAGTGCTAAACCGCTGCGGATTTATCGCGAATTTACCGTGGTTTTTCTGCGAATTTCACTGCGGTTTTACAACTGCGGTTTTCTATTGGATCAATTATAAAACCGCTGCGGAATCCGCAGAAAGAAGTGACATACTGCGGAATGTAAACCCCTGTGTTTCCGTGCAGTTCTTCCGCAGCATGTGTACAGCGATTTTTGTTTCCCATAGGTTTACATTGAACTGTAAACTCATGGGAAACTGCTGCGGATCCGCAGCATTTTCCGCAGCGTGTGCACATACCTTTAGAATTAGGCTATGTGCACACGGTGCGGATTTGGCTGCGGATCCGCAGCGGATTGGCCGCTGCGAATTCGCAGCAGAGTTCCATCAGGTTTATTGTACCAAGTAAACCTATGGAAAACCAAATTCGCTGTGCCCATGGTGCGGAAAATACAGCGCTGAAACGCTGCGTTGTATTTTCCGCAGCATGTCAATTCTTTGTACGGATTCCGCAGCGTTTTACACCTCTTCCTCAATAGGAATCCGCAGTTGAAATCCGCACAAAAAACACTGGAAATCCGCGGTAAATCCACAGGTAAAACGCAGTGCCCTTTACCCACGGATTTTTCAAAAATGGTGCGGAAAAATCTCACACGAATCCGCAACGTGGGCACATAGCCTTAGGGTTAGGGTTGGAATTAGTGTTGTGGTTAGGGTTGTGATTAGGGTTATGGCTACAGTTGGGATTAGGGTTAGGAGTGTGGGGGGGGTTAGTGTTGGAGGTAGAATTGAGATGTTTCCACTGTTTAGGCACATCAGGGGTCTCCAAACGCAACATGGCGCCACCATTGATACCAGCCAATCTTGTATTCAAAAAGTCAAATGGTGCTCCCTCACTTCTGAGCCCCGACGTGCGCCCAAACAGTAGTTTACCCCCACATATGGGGTACCAGCATACTCAGGATAAACTGCGCAACAATTACTGGGGTCCAATTGCTCCTGTTACCCTTGTGAAAATAAAAAATTGCTTGCTAAAACATCATTTTTGAGGAAAGAAAAATGATTTTTTATTTTCACGGCTCTGCGTTGTAAACGTCTGTGAAGCACTTGGGGGTTCAAAGTGCTCACCACATATCTAGATAAGTTCCTTGGGGGGTCTAGTTTCCAAAATGGGGTCACTTGTGGGGGGTTTCTACTGTTTAGGCACACCAGGGGCTCTGCAAACGCAACGTGACGCCCGCAGACCATTCCATCAAAGTCTGCATTTCAAAAGTCACTACTTCCCTTCTGAGCCCCGACGTGTGCCCAAACAGTGGTTTACCTCCACACATGGGGTATCAGCGTACTCAGGAGAAACTGGACAACAACTTTTGGGGGGTTTCTACTGTTTAGGCACACCAGGGGCTCTGCAAACGCAACGTGACGCCCGCAGACCATTCCATCAAAGTCTGCATTTCAAAAGTCACTACTTCCCTTCTGAGCCCCGACGTGTGCCCAAACAGTGGTTTACCTCCACACATGGGGTATCGGCGTACTCAGGAGAAACTGGACAACAACTTTTGGGGGGTTTCTACTGTTTAGGCACACCAGGGGCTCTGCAAACGCAACGTGACGCCCGCAGACCATTCCATCAAAGTCTGCATTTCAAAAGTCACTACTTCCCTTCTGAGCCCCGACGTGTGCCCAAACAGTGGTTTACCTCCACACATGGGGTATCAGCGTACTCAGGAGAAACTGGACAACAACTTTTGGGGTCCAATTTCTCCTGTAACCCTTGGGAAAATAAAAAATTCTGGGCTAAAATATTATTTTTGAGGAAAGAAAACGTATTTATTATTTTCATGGCTCTGCGTTATAAACTTCTGTGAAGCACTTGGGGGTTCAAAGTGCTCACCACACATCTAGATAAGTTCCTTTCAGGGTCTAGTTTCTAAAATGGGGTCACTTGTGAGGGGTTTCTACTGTTTAGCCACATCAGGGTCTCTGCAAACGCAACGTGACGCCCACAGAGCATTCTATCAAAGTCTGCATTTCAAAACGTCACTACTTCACTTCCGAGCCCCGGCATGTGCCCAAACAGTGGTTTACCCCCACATATGGGGTATCACCGTACTCAGAAGAAACTGTACAACAACTATTGGGGTCAAATTTCTCCTGTTACCCTTGGGAAAATTAAAAAATTCTGGGCTAAAAAATTATTTTTGAGGAAAGAAAACGTATTTATTATTTTCACTGCTCTGCGTTATAAACTTCTGTGAAGCACTTGGGGGTTCAAAGTGCTCACCACACATCTAGATAAGTTCCTTTCGGGGTCTAGTTTCCAAAATGGGGTCACTTGTGGGGGGTTTCTACTGTTTAGCCACATCAGGGGCTCTGCAAACGCAACGTGACGCCCGCAGAGCATTCCATCAAAGTCTGCATTTCAAAACATCTCTACTTCCCTTCCAAACCCCGACGTGTGCCCAAACAGTGGTTTACCCCCACATATGGGGTATCAACGTACTCAGGAGAAACTGGACAACAACTTTTGGGGTCAAATTTCTCCTGTTACCCTTGGAAAAATAAAAAATTGCGGGCTAAAAAATCATTTTTGAGAAAAGAATTTTTATTTTTATTTTCATAGTTCTGCGTTATAAACTTCTGTGAAGCACTTGGGGGTTCAAAGTGCTCACCACACATCTAGATTAGTTCCTTTGGGGGTCTAGCTTCCAAAATGGGGTCATTTGTGGGGGATCTGCAATGTTTAGGCACACAGGGGCTCTCCAAACGCAACATGGTGTCCGCTAATGATTGGAGCTAATTTTCCATTTAAAAAGCCAAATGGCGTGCCTTCCCTTCCAAGCCCTGCCGTGCGCCAAAACAGTGGTTTACCCCCACATATGGGGTATCAGCGTACTCAGTACAAACTGGACAACAACATTTGGGGTCCAATTTCTCCTATTACCCTTGGCAAAATAGGAAATTCCAGGCTAAAAAATAATTTTTGAGGAAAGAAAAATTATTTTTTATTTTCATGGCTCTGCGTTATAAACTTCTGTGAAGTACCTGGGGGTTTAAAATGCTCAATATGCATCTGGATAAGTTCCTTGGGGGGTCTAGTTTGCAAAATGGGGTCATTTGTGGGGGAGCTCCAATGTTTAGGCACACAGGGGCTCTCCAAACGCGACATGGTGTCCGCTAACAATTGGAGCTAATTTTCCATTCAAAAAGTCAAATGGCGCTCCTTCTCTTCCGAGCCTTGCCGTGTGCCTAAACAGTGGTTTACCCCCACATGTGAGGTATCGGCGTACTCGGGAGAAATTGCCCAACAAATTTTACAATCCATTTTATCCTATTGCCCATGTGAAAATGAAAAAATTGAGGCAAAACCAAATTGTTTGGGAAAAAAAAGTACTTTTTCATTTTTACTGATCAATTTGTGAAGCACCTGAGGGTTTAAAGTGCTCACTAGGCATCTAGATAAGTTCCTTGGGGGGTCCAGTTTCCACAATGGGGTCACTTGTGGGGGAGCTCCAATGTTTAGGCACACAGGGGCTCTCCAAACATGACATGGCGTCCGCTAACGATGGAGATAATTTTTCATTCAAAAAGTCAAATGGCGCTCCTTCCCTTCCGAACCTTACCATGTGCCCAAACAGTGGTTTACCCCCACATGTGAGGTATCGGTGTACTCAGGAGAAATTGCCCAACAAATTTTAAGATCCATTTTATCCTGTTGCCCATGTGAAAATGAAAAAATTGAGGCTAAAAGAATTTTTTTGTGAAAAAAAAAGTACTTTTTCATTTTTACGGATCAATTTGTGAAGCACCTGAGGGTTTAAAGTGCTCACTATGCATCTGGATAAGTTCCTTGGGGCATCTAGTTTCCAAAATGCGGTCACTTGTGGGGGAGCTCCAATTTTTTAGGCACACGGGGGCTCTCCAAACACGACATGGTGTCCGCTAAAGAGTGCAGCCAATTTTTAATTCAAAAAGTGAAATGGCGCTCCTTCCCTTCCAAGCCCTGCCATGCGCCCAAACAGTGGTTTACCCCCACATATCAGGTATCAGCGTACTCAGGACAAATTGGACAACAACTTTCGTGGTTCAGTTTCTCCTTTTACCATTGGGAAAATTAAAAAATTGTTGCTAAAAGATCATTTTTGTGACCAAAAAGTTAAATGTTCATTTTTTCCTTCCATGTTGCCTCTGCTGCTGTGAAGCACCTGAAGGGTTAATAAACTTCTTAAATGTGGTTTTGTGCACCTTGAGGGGTGCAGTTTTTAGAATGGTGTCACTTTTGGGTATTTTCAGCCATATAGACCCCTCAAACTGACTTCAAATGTGAGGTGGTCCCTAAAAAAAAAATGGTTTTGTAAATTTTGTTGTAAAAAAGAGAAATCGCTGGTCAAATTTTAACCCTTATAACTTCCTAGCAAAAAAAAAATTTTGTTTCCAAAATTGTGCTGATGTAAAGTAGACGTGTGGGAAATGTTATTTATTAACTATTTTGTGTCACATAATTCTCTGGTTTTACAGAATAAAAATTCAAAATGTGAAAATTGTGAAATTTTAAAAATTTTCGCCAAATTTCCGTTTTTATCACAAATAAACGCATAATTTATTGACCTAAATTTACCACTAACATGAAGCCCAATATGTCACGAAAAAACAATCTCAGAACCGCTAGGATCCGTTGAAGCGTTCCTGAGTTATTACCTCATAAAGGGACACTGGTCAGAATTGCAAAAAACGGCCAGGTCTTTAAGGTCAAAATAGGCTGGGTCATGAAGGGGTTAAAGTCGTACTCCAAAGTATAACCAAAATTAACCAGTTCATGACTATACTCATTTTGGGGTTTTATAGTCCATGCGCTTTTAATGGCCCAAAAATTAAAAAAAAAAAACAAAAAAAAACCTCATTTGGATATAGAAATTATTTTTGCCTTTAATTGTTGCACTACGTGGGGCATAATTTTTCTGTCCATTTTATATAGGGGTTTTTTTTGCTGATAACGGAGGGAAGCGGGCTATGTAAAGAAACCTCCACAGTTTATGGGCAATCCTGAAAAAGTTATGGTAACCTTCTTCTTTTTTGTGTATATATACACATAAATTAATAGAAGACATGAAAATTAGAAACTTTGTAATACAGGTGCTTCTCACAAAAATAGAATATTGTCAAAAAGTGAATTTATTTCAGTTTTTCAATACAAAAAGTGAAACTCATATATTATAGAGTCATTATAAACAGAGTGATCTATTTCAAGTGTTTATTTCTGTTAATGTTGATGATTATGGCTTACAGCCAATGAAAACCCAAAAGTCAAACTCAACACTTGAAATAGATCACTCTGTTTGTAATGACGCTATTGAATATGAGTTTCACTTTTTGTATTGAAGAACTGAAATAAATTCACTTTTTGATGATATTCTAACCTTGTGAGAAGCACCTGTATATGTTATCAGAGAAATCTGACTTTTTTTCTCCTCCTGGACTGACTATTCGTTCTCAAAGTTCTCAATTTACAGGCAAAATCTGTCTTCCGTAAGTATAGAATTTCCCATTCCCTGAGATGGGAGAGGCTCATGAAGCTCTATGGTGAACCGTACTTGTCGGTTTAGGAGGACTTGCAGCAGATTGTGTCTGCCTCTAGATCTTTCCTCCTCATCCACTCCTGTATCCTCGCTAGCATCTTAAAGGCACCAATTATCACCTTCTGTCTCAGTAGTGGGAAAGTCTATTCTAAATGAATACGACAGATTTTACCCATGAATTGAGAGTCAACGATCAGTCCTGGGGGAGAAAGGAGCAGATTCCTCTGATAAGATATATCACACAGTTTCTTATTTTCATGTGTTCTGCTGATTTAAGAAATTAAAATGACATTTACTGTTTAATCTTTTTTTTTTTTTTTAAATCTCATTGGAGCTCTTGTCCATGTAGAATTTACTACAGCGGTGAATTGCATCACACAATGACAGTATGATAATTTAGCAAAGTTGTCATGAGTCACCCAGGATTGTGGGAATAAAAGCTTTTAGTGGAATTTAAGAAAAAAAAATGAAGGAATAACCACCTGCTGCTCCCCAGATTCACTGCTCTGTCAGCGCTGCCACTAGTGGTCGGCCGACTCGTCATTTCCCAGCATGTCCCCCTGTGTAAACATTATGTCGGTACCAGCAGGAGAGCTGGAGGGCGCTGTAATGGGTGCGGCAGAGGATCAGTACTTGCTTCTCAGAGGCTTTTAAAAGGAAATATTTATCAGCTAGGAAATCCCTTTATCAGCCAGGAGAGAGGCAGCAGGACACACAGAAAGGGGGATTCTGTCTGCAGTCCAGGAGAATGAAAAGAATTATTATTATTATTATAAAGTTATTATTCTAAATGTACCAGAATTTTTGTGTAATTTGTGCTAAACTGACGTTCGTGACTTTCATCACATTTATATGTACTGCAAAAAAATATTGAAATGGAGACTATAATATACTAGATGGTGACCCGATTCAAACGCATCGGGTATTCTAGAATATGCATGTCCACGTAGTATTACGATTAATCCCCAATCCCCACAGTTTTAAGCGTACCCTAAAAACTCATTTGTTCAGACTGGCCTACCGCCTCAACGCATTAACCTAACGATCCCTGTGTGGCCTATTTATAAAAAAAAAAAAACAATCAGGTTCCTCGCATCATGTTCTCATTCACTTTATGCAGTTAATAGCCCTCTGTTTCTATACTGCTACATACTTAGGCAGTTAACTGGTTCATGCAGCTTTACATGAACACCCGAGCCTTACACTATGGCCGGTCCGAATAACTAAAGCAATTGTTATCATCCACCTCTCGTGTCTCCCCTTTTCCTCATAGTCTGTAAGCTTGCGAGCAGGGCCCTCACTCCTCCTGGTATCTGTTTTGAACTGTATTTCTGTTATGTTGTAATGTCGTCATTATTATTATTATTATAGTATATTGCCCAGTCACGTAATATATTGGCCAGCCACGTAGATATTGGCCAGCCACGACGTATATTGGCCAGCCACGTAGTATATTGCCCAGTCACGTAGTATATTGCACAGCCACGTAGTATATTGCCTAGTCATGTAGTATATTGCCCAGCCATGTAGTATATTGCCCTGTCTCGTAGTATATTGCCTAGTCACGTAGTATATTGCCTAGTCACGTAGTATATTGCCCAGCCACGTAGTATATTGGCCAGCCACGTAGTATATTGGCCAGCCATGTAGTATATTGCCCAGTCACGTAGTATATTGCCCAGTCACGTAGTATATTGCCTAGTGACGTAGTATATTGCACAGCGACGGAGTATATTGCCCAGCCATGTAGTATATTGCCCAGTCATGTACTATATTGCCCAGCCACGTAGTATATTGCCCAGTCACATAGTATATTGCACAGTAACGGAGTATACAGCACAGAGCCACGTAGTATATTGGCCAGTCACATAGTATATTGACCAGCCACGTAGTATATTGCCCAGCCACGTAGTATATTGCCCAGTCACGTAGTATATTGCACAGCGACGGAGTATACAGCACAGAGCCACGTAGTATAGAGACTTAAAATAAAAAACATATACACCTTTCGAAGGCCCGTTGAAGTCCTGCTATACTCACCATCCGCCGCCTTTCCCGCTCCTCGGGACGCTCCGGTGACCGCTCCATTCCAAGCGGTAGCTTCCGGTCCCAGGGCTGGTATGAGCGCAGGACCTGTGATGACGTCGCGGTCACATGACCGTGACATCATGGCAGGTCCTTGTCGCATACAATCCTTGCCACCGGAACCTGCTGCTTGCATGGAGCGGTCACCGGAGCATCCCGAGGAGCGGGAAAGGCGGCGGATGGTGAGTATAGCAGGTTTTTTTTCTGTTTTTTTTTTAATTATTTTTAACATGACATATTTTTACTATTGATGCTGCATAGGCAGCATCAATAGTAAATAGTTGGGGACACACAGGGTTAATAGCAGCGGTAACGGAGTGCGTTACACCGTGGCCTGTTACCGCTGCCATTAACCCTGTGTGAGCGGTGACTGGAGGGGATTCTGTAGCGGGCGCCGGGCACTGACTGCAGGGGAGTAGGGGAGGGACTAATCGGACTGTGCCCGTCGCTGATTGGTGGCGGAAGCCATGACAGGCCGCTGCCGAGACCAATCAGCGACGCGGGATTTCCGGGACAGAAAGACGGAAGTACCCTTTAGACAATTATATATATAGATGAAATTGAGGTACATAGTGAAATTAGCTGATTTGGGTGAGTCCACCTGCCATGAAAAGGCAACAAAACTATCACTTTCCATCTAAATCAGTAGACCCTTTCTGCTCCTTATCGACAAGAGATGTGGTTTAGCAGAAAAGTAGCGTTGCCTAATATGCAACACTGTATGCCAAAATGTTGGCACCGATTTTTGGCACACTAAGCTCAAGTAATAGTTGATGTAAACTTAGACCGATCTAAAGAGGCTCAAGATGTGTCAAACCACGTAAACGTCTGATAAATCTGGTACGTATTAAGACTGGCTAGTCGTAGTTTGCACAGCCATGGAATCACTAGATTGATATTTATGCGTCAGTGTTTGTTTTTCAAGCATAATTTGGCTATAAAAGAAAAGCAAACACTTTGCATGATAAAAATGTCAGCATCACAGAGACACGTGTAAGGCTAGAAATGCTCAGCAGAGAATATATGATGGTCTATAGTAGGGGTGTTTGCACATTAGTGGTGACGCACTTCTGCTAAGGGCTGTATTTGATCATAGGCACATGAATACTAGATGGTACTGAAGTATGGAACCTATTGTGTAGAAGACCTCATTCAGACATATTTTGTTATACAACACTTGTTTTATCAGTGGGTTTTGTGACTAGAACATGTACACGTTAGAGTTGGATGGATCAATTGTCAGGTCAGTAGCATCTGACCACTGGATAGAAGCTCCGCAAATCTCTTACCTTCCGGGATCCCTCACACGGCCTTTGGTTAGCTGGGCTGGTGCATTATTATAGCGACGTGATGAACAGATGACAGCCCTAGTTAGTCAAAAGTCGCTCCAAGGATGTCCGCAGATAAGACACTCGCAGGACTTCAGATAAGCAGCAAGAGACTACTGACCTGGCCAATGGACCAGAATCCCGCCAATCAATGTGCCCATCTCTAGTTATAGTCTTTGGAGCTTTTCACATGTCCCTTTATTAGAGTCACGGGATCATCTTCACTCATTCCAATCAATAGATCTGTAAGAAGGAAAAAAATTGGCAAAAGATGGATGCCATCCGTTTGTTATCTTAGTGATGTCTTTTCTCTTTTGCGGTATAATGGGAAGGAGAAGTTTGAAATTTCTTTTTTTGTAACATATGATCAAAAATCTGATACCACAAAGAGTATAAAAATGGCGATATGGGTCCAAAGTCAATTCAAATTACATCTAGGACTCTGATGAAAAATGGTTCATTTTTACACAAGCATGAAAAAAGTACACCTGAATGAGGCATAAAATGCAGAAAAATACCTGTACTGATCGGATTGTGAACTGTGGATTCCAGTGTACATTTTTATTGCGTGGAAACCCAGCAAAAAAACAACTGGCTTCTGTGCTTTGCGCTGTTAAAACCACAAGGATGATGTCCTATGCAATCCACAGAGACACGGACTCGCCTAAGATAAGATTATGTCATTGCAACTTCCAGTGTTTTCCTACAGAGAAGAAAGTTTCGGATGATCGCGCAAAAATGCTAAGGTCTCCGGTGTCTTTGCAACTTTTTTTTTTAAAGTTGTATAACTGAAGTGATTTTTCAGCCTTATAGTCCTAGTATATTTGGTTTGAGGTGCAGACCAGCCAATAATTACTACAGAAAAAATCCTAATATTAGGAGAAGATTCGCTGTCATGTCTTCAAGGTGAACAGATGTTTTATAATGGTTTCCGAGTGACTTATTATGCTACTGTCTTGACTTACAACTTAAGATTTGAAGCATGGTTGTGTTTGGAACCTTTTATTTCTTGTCTTTACTGTCTCGTATCTGGTCCCTAAAGTAGTAAAATGCACGATCAACTAAATTATGCGCTCCAGTGATATTTATTACCTTCTGAACATATATCGCAGATTGTAGCACAGCATAATGATCCCTGACCACGATTGTCAAGTGTCATATATACAGCACAGCACATAAAGCGGCTCGCTGGTAAACATATGATCTGATAAATCATTTCTGAACCAAGAGAAAATTCTCTGACCTATTGATGTCTGGAATTCTTATGTGACTTGCAATTGCAAATCAACTCCATATGTACCGGCTTAATGCTTTTACCATTGGGCCTTGCATAATAGTGTTGATCTCAAGCTCTTGTCTTAGAAAAGTATATGTAATTCTCTTGCTTCATTAGTCTACAATGATTTATGTAAGGTGCGTATATATATATATATATATATATACATACACACACACACACACACACACACACACACACACACTGGGTATGGAAAGTATTCAGACCCCTTTAAATTCTTCTCTTTGCTTCATTGCAGCTAATTAAATAAAAAAAAGCTTCAAAAAAGTTCATTTTTTTTCTCATTAATGTACACTATGCACCCCATCTTGACTGAAAAAAAAACAGAAATGTAGAAATTTTTGCAAATTTATTAAAAAAGAAAATCTGAAATAACACATGATCATAAGTATTCAGACCCTTTGCTCAATACAAGCGCCCTTTTGAGCTAGTACAGCCATGAGTCGTCTTGGGAATGATGCAACAAGTTTTTCACACCTTAATTTGGGGATCCTCTGCCATTCTTCCTTGCAGATCCTCTGCATTTCCATCTGGTTGGATGGTGAACGTTGGTGGGCAGCCATTTTTAGGTCTCTCCAGAGATGCTCAATTGGGTTTAGGTAAGGGCTCTGGCTGGGCCAGTCAAGAATGGTCACAGAGTTGTTCTGAAGCCACTCCTTTGTTATTTTAGCTGTGTGCTTAGGGTCATTTTGGATTGTATTGGGCAGGTGATGAGCAGTGTCTGGTTTTCTCCACACATACCGCTTAGAATTATCACCAAAAAGATCTATCTTCGTCTCATCAGACCAGAGAATCTTATTTCTCATAGTCTGAGAGTCCTTCATGTGTTTTTTTAGCAAACTCTATGCTGGCTTTCATATGTCTTGCACTGAGGAGAGGCTTCCGTCTGGCCACTATGCCATAAAGGCCTCCATAAAGGTGGAGGGCTGCAACAATCATGGGAGACGAGCCTTGGTGAGAGAGGTAAATAAGAACCCCAAGATCACTGTGGCTGAGTTCCAGAGATGCAGTAGGAAGATGGGAGAAAGTTCCACAAAGTCAACTATCACTGCAGCCTTCCACCAGTGGGGTCTTTATGGCAGAGTGGCTCAACGGAAACCTCTCCTCGGTGCAAGACATATGAAAGCCCACATAGAGTTTGCTAAAAAAACACATGAAGGACTCCCAGACTATGACAAATAAAATTCTCTGGTCTGATGAGACTAAGATAGACCTTTTTGGTGATAATTCTAAGCGGTATGTGTGGAGAAAACCAGGCACTACTCATCAACTTCCCAATACAATCCGAACAGTGAAACATGGTGGTGGCAAGCAGCATCATTCTATGGGGGTGTTTTTCAGCTGCAGGGACAGGATGACTGGTTGCCATTGAAGGAAACATGAATGCGGCCAAGTACAGAGATATCCTGGATGAAAACCTCTTCCAGAGTGCTCTGGACCTCAGACTTGGGAGAAGGTTCACCTTCCAACTAGACAATGACCCTAAGCACACAGCTAAAATAACAAAGGAATGGCTTCAGACCAACTCTGTGACCATTCTTGACTGGCCCAGCCAGAGCCCTTACCTAAACCCAATTGAGCATCTCTGGAGAGACCCGAAAATGACTATCCACCAACGTTCACCATCCAACCAGATGGAACTGCAGAGGATCCTCAAGGAAGAATGGCAGAGGATCCCCAAATCCAGGTGTGAAAAACTTGTTGCATTATTCCCAAGATGACTCATGGCTGTACTAGCTCAAAAGGGTGCTTCTCCTCAATATTGAGCAACGGGTCTGAATACTTATGACCATGTGATATTTCAGTTTTTCTTTTTTAATAAATTTGCAAACCTTTCTACATTTGTTTTTTTTCCAGTCAAGATGGGGTGCAGTGTGTACATTAATGTGAAAAAAATAACTTTTTGAATTTACCAAATGGCTGCAATGAAACAGAGTGAAACATTTAAAGGAGTCTGAATACTTTCCGTACCCACTGGATATTTATTTAATATATAAAATACCACATCCTAGGTATCACTGAATGAAATATTCCAGATGTAAATCCTCATTCATCACATAGTGGAATTTGTTGAGAACAATAAAATATTAAAATAATCAATGTAAATCAAAATATCCCATGAACGTCTGGATTTGGAATGATACTCAAAATCAAAGTCTAAAATCAAATTACAGACTGATCAAATTTCAGTGTACATGCCTTAAGAGAAGGAAATTATGTTCAGTAGAGTAAATGCTCTCACCCCTAGAGGTACAGTAGCATGAGGTGGTATCTTACAACCCACAGAAGTTGCTCAGGTAGTGCAGCTCACCCAGGATGGCACATCAGTGTGAGCTGTGGCAACAAGTGTAGCTGTGTCTGTCTGTCTACTCTCAGTGCATTCCTGTATGAAATGAAAGATTTGCAATTGTGATATTTTATTCAGTGATATCTAGGATATGGTAATTTAGTATTCCTTTTTTTTGAGCAGTGTATATCTTATAGGACACTTCCCTTTACAGTAACAAATTGTTTGTTCCACTTTCTCATGTTATCCCTTGTAAAAGTGAAAACAATGGGACTAAAGCAACATTTTATATGAAAAAATACATTTTTGTTTAATTCAACTTGAAAATTGCAAATTTTGAAACATTTTCTCCGAAATTCTGACATTTTCACAAAAAATGCAAACCATATTGACCTAAATTTACCACTTACATAAAATACAATGTGTCATGAAAAGCACAATCTCAGAATCACTGAGATATGTTGAAGCTTTCCAGAGTTATTACCACTAGTGATGAGCAAGTGTGCTCGTTACTCCGGGTTTCCGAGCATGCTGCTCGTGTGCTCTCCAGGTATCTTGGGCATGCTCGTTGATTATGTTTGTGTCCCTGCATCTGCATGATTTGCCGCTGCTAGACAGCCTGAACACATGCAGGGATTGCCTGTTCGTTGGATAATCCCTACATGTATTCAGGCTGTTTAGCAGCTATATAATACATATTGAATTAAAAAGTTTTGCCTGGTCAGGAACCAGGAAGGTCAAATTTGGCTTGGTCCCTTAGGGGTTAACAGATAGTGGTAATGAATCCCTGTGTTCTTTAAAGAGAGGCTTGTATGATGAAAAGTAATGTTCTCACATGCTATAAATGATGGAGATGAGCAAAAAAATTCAAACTACCTTGATCCACTGTCCAGTTCTGTCCTTCGTGGCAGCCAGAACAGGACAGCGATCACCTTTCTTCCTGGCATCCTGGGTTCTTTTTTCGCCTAATTAGGCACGGCATGGGATTATTTGACTTATATAAATGCTGGCAGCCTGTGGTCCTGGTGTCCTTTATGGTTGAGGAGCCCCTCGGTAACAAAATTCCTTTAATGTACAGTAGATAATACATTATTCTATATAGACAGATCATAAGGTTCACAAAAATTGTTTGATTTCACCCTGTCTAGGCAATAGGCGCTCTTTAGAGATGAATGGAAGCTTGTGCTTGCCATAAAAGTCTGTGAATAATCATATATATTTCTGATATGTTCATTTGTGATATGTTATCGCACCCACAAAGGATTGTTTCTGGAGATCAAAAGCCTTGTGAAGTATGTAGACAGCCTGTTTTTATTAAGATTTTCTAAAGTTCTCCTTACATGTTTACACCAGCTCTGAATCCAAAAACTGACTGCAGAGGAGATGCTGTCCTTTCTGCCGGTGGCATAAATTTACAGTGTGGCATCCTAGTAACATCATCAGCAATCCATTATCATTTTTGGAATTTACAATATGTTCTACATACATGTTCTACATATTACTATGTATGCATTAAATAGCTCTCTTGGACTGGTGCATTTACCTTGAAAATCCATATGAAAAAGATTGCATAATCATGATATTAAAATGAGCATTTCAACATTTGATCTATAGAGTGAGAGAGCTCCTCAGTCCTAGTGTATTCAATCTTAAGGTACCGTCACACTGGACGATATCGCTAGCGATCTGTGACGTTGCAGCGTCCTGGCTAGCGATATCGTCCAGTGTGACAGGCAGCAGCGATCAGGCCCCTGCTGTGATATCGCTGGTCGGGGCAGAAAGACCAGCACTTTATTTCGTCGCTGGCTCTCCCACTGACATCGCTGAATCGGCGTGTGTGACACCGATTCATCGATGTCTTCGCTGGTAACCAGGGTAAACATCGGGTTACTAAGCGCAGGGCCGCGCTGAGTAACCCGATGTTTACCCTGGTTACCATCGTTAAAGTAAAAAAAACAACCACTACATACTTACCTACCGCTGTATGTCCCCGGCGCTGTGCTTACACAGGGCAGAGAAGCACAGCGCCGGGGACAGACAGCGGTAGGTAAGTATGTAGTGGTTGTTTTTTTTACTTTAACGATGGTAACCAGGGTAAACATCGGGTTACTAAGCGCGGCCCTGCGCTTAGTAACCCGATGTTTACCCTGGTTGCCGGCATCGTTGGTCGCTGTAGAGTTGTCTGTGTGACAGCTCTCCAGCGACCAAACAGCGACGCTGCAGCGATCCGGATCGTTGTCGGTATCGCTGCAGCGTCGCTTAGTGTGACGGTATCTTTAGTCCACACACTCAGCCAGCCTAACTGATAGCTGCAGCTTGTACGGAGCAGTGCAAGATCTCAGCAGGGAGGAGGAACACTGATTTATTGTTAATCAGTGTAGGTGGACAGAGAATTCGATAAACTTTCATAAGGTATTATTCTGACACACATTGGGTCTAAGAAATCTATTTAATAATGTATACAATTTGTCCGGTGGCAGATCCCCTTTAACAACTTAGTGACTGACAGATGAACCATTACTGATGTTATTGGCAGAAATAGTAAATTGTGTAGTGTTCTCGTGTAGATTACAGAACTGTTTATATGTGTACTCATTATAACAATTAGATTAATCACCACCAATAAGTCACACTATTAATTGGCAATTGAAGCATAAATTAAAAAAGAATGCAAGTCAGTTTTGCAGAATTGTTTGGATTCACATAATTTGTATGATCGCTTTAAAAAATAATTGAGGAGCTTGGCTTGCTGGGTGGGTTATTTCTTCATTCCTCATGGCATTCATTATGATGGTGTTTTTGGGGCAACGCTCTTGGCTCACAGTTGTCTGTCTTTTGAACATTTTTGCAGGTCGTGTGTATGGTGTCCTGTCTAAGAGAGAAGGTCGCGTCTTGTTGGAGGAGATGAAAGAAGGAACAGACATGTTCATTATTAAGGCAGTGTTACCCGTGGCCGAAAGCTTTGGCTTTGCTGATGAAATCAGAAAGAGGACAAGTGGCCTGGCCAGCCCCCAGCTGGTGTTCAGTCACTGGGAGGTAAACACATTATTCCTTCTGAATAGTCGTCCCTTCAAATGAGACCATCGGAGAAAATGTGGCAGATGGGTAACCCCCCTGTAATTCATTCACTTTAATATTTCATATGATTTTCTGCCCACAGACTTAGGAAAGAATGCAAATCTTGTTTCTGCATCCGTTTAATTGTCACATACATCAGATGAGACGGGGGGCGCTATTGTGAGAGAATTTCACTGCTATGCAGTTAATAATGACCAGATGGCAAACACTTGTCTGTCCATGAAGGATCACATATACTTACAGGTTAATTGGTAGAACTAACTATATTGCTAAGATAAAGGTGGAGCAACTTGACTGTTAACTCGTCACCTACAATAATGCAGGAAGCTTGATATTTTCAATTGCAAGTGATGTCCTAAATATCAAGTTAATGTTTGCTACATGTATACAGAACGTGTTACTCTTTGTTTTATCAACATGGTTTCATAAAAGCAGCCGCTCTATTTCCAGTGATTGCTGCGGGTAACACCAGTGGTGCACCCTGATGGTGCGTCCATATGGGACCCAAATGCAGTGAATTTCCCAATCAGATGTGCGTACGAATTGCAGTATACATTACCAGCCATGTGGATGAGATTTAAACAAAAAAAAAAATTTTTGCACGTGGAAATTGGCCTGCGGGGCAGATTTTAAAATCTTCCGCAAGTAAAATTTCTGATTTTCTCCAGTGGGACAGGAAGCAGTCAGGTGACTGGAATTTACCATCATTGGACTTGCCATTGATGATGTCCCTTTCCAGAGAACTGAACGCTGCAGCCAATCACAAGTGTCACTGATCAGATGACCAAAGAATGGGATACCATTGCTTCCTGTCTTGCTAGAGATGACCATAGCACCCTGCATTGGAGGTGGTGGGTAAGAATAAGACTAGGATCAGGGAACTTACATTGGTGGCACCACTCCAACACTGAAATAGACATTTAGTGCTGAAGTGGTGCTTTAAAGCCGCCTAACCCCTTTAAACAATTGCATTTTGAAGCAAATTTGCTGCAGATTTTTCTTTGCTTCTGCACCAATCTAGATACTCAAAGAATTAGACGTACCCGAGATAATAGTGCTTTGTAAACTAAGAGAAGCTTTTGGATTATATACTGTAAATATTTGCTAATTCAATCAAAAAAAGTATCCCACTGCCACGTGTATTTTTAATCACTATTTTGTCTCTGAGCAAGTAATCGGCATGCACCTTAGGCTTCTTTCACACTTGCGCCGTCTGGCGGCCGTCACAATGCGTCGGCGCGACGTACCGACGGAAGTGAAAATTCAGCACAATGTGGGCAGCGGATGCAGTTTTTCAACGCATCCGCTGCCCATTCTAAAGTACGGAGAGGAGGGGGTGGAGTTCTGGCCGATCATGCGCGGTAGGAAATGCAGGATCCGACATACGCAAAAACGTTCCCTTGATCTTTTTTGAACTTTTTTTCGTGACGACGGTCCGCCAAAACATGACGCATCCAGTGCACGACGGACGCGACGTATGGCCATACGTCGCGTTCCGTAAGCAATACAAGTCTATGGGAAAAAACGCATCCTGCAGGCATAATTGCAGGATGCGTTTTTTTTCCCAAAATGACGCATTGCGACAGAGGCCGTACGACGCAAGTGTGAAAGTAGCCTTATTTGTAGCTTTATTGGAGTGGGGTATAGTCTTACATGTCATTACCTTGTCCTGCAAATGAGTCCACGTTACAGAAGGTACTGATGCAGATATGTGCCCGGTTAGGTGTTCTTCTCATTAAGGTAACAGCTGATCGTGCCTCGCAGGCACACCCCGCTCCCACGCCAGATGTTGGGTGTCTGGAGCCAAGTAGGATTTCAGGAGAGAGGAAACACTGAAATTTTAAGACACATTACTGCCCAGTGGGAATTATGAAGGACTGGGAAAGAGAAGAAAACAAAGAACCCATATTAAATACTGAGTGCAGCAATATTAAGCACGGCACTCTTGGCTTCTTGGAGGTGCGCAAGTTAGGTTTCCAACCCGTCAAATCAAAGCAATAAATACTTGGCACTCAGGAGAATATTTTGCATTATCAGAAGTGAACAACTCGTTTATTTAGTGCATCCAGCTCAAATATTAAACGTTTTCGGTCTAATCAAAAGACCTTCATCAGAAACAGTTATAGGATTGCTGAAATACATATGTAAAAATACAGAGACATAATGTTAAGATAGGTAACATGATGCACAGTCTCAATACAGGCATATTGTAATATACTTGAGAAAATCAAATACATCATTAGAGAAGTGACAAACAACGACTGTGGCGGACTAGGTGGATCCGGCCTGGTGTTCCGTGAGTCGTGAGCCTCGTTCGGGTGATGCTATGGACTGTGAACGTGTATAGGAGAGGAATATAATCAGGTGATGACCTCAAGTCCCAGCTAGAGGACTAACAAAATGGGCTAAGAAATGACCACCCCCACTTAAAACTGAAGGATACTGCGAATGAGGTGACCTCCCAATATGCGGGGTCAGCGGGCTAGGGTGCGAGATGAAGTGCCTAAAACACAGAAACAAAAAACATGAGCACATAACAAGACCATAAAAACCACATCAAAAAATGCCATATAACAGGTATCGTGTAGGGCGACTAGGCGTGAAGCCCGGATGGGCGTGCTATATGATGAGACTAGTCCAGGTATGTGACCACCAGGAGCCTGTATGAAAGGCAACTAGAACTACGGATGCAGTAGCCCCGTGTAGTACAGACCAGAGACAATGGCCAGAATAAGCGAGGAATAAACTAAGCTGAAGAAAACCAAAACTAGAAGTAAGGAGCCCCCCCGGGGGGTTCCCCCGACGGAATACCTGGAAGCCACGAAGAGTGAATGTGGGCCCACAGGGGTGCCAACAATAGGCAAGGTCCGGGAGAAGAGGGCGCCTAAGTAAAATAAGGTACAAGGTATAATAAAAAGTAAGCCCCAGGATGAGTGGCCTAGGGCAGGAGGGTACCATGTGGAGCTGCAGCGGTTACCTTAAAGAGTCTGGAAATGCGGGAGCAGGGCGCTGTAGAAAGGCGAGAAGCTCGCAATGGCACAAGCGCTGAGGACAAAGAAAGCAGTGAATAGGTAACTAGGCAGCAGAGAGTGTCAGGCGGCAAAGGGATAAAGGAGAGGGAGGGGAGGAGAGGGCAGAGAGATAGGGAAAGCGTCGCAAAGACAGGGCGCTGCTATACCTGGGTCCTCCAATGGCACCGGCGCCGTGTAGCTAGGGTCGCGTACTCCCGGGACTGCTGACTGGCCGCGGCACTTCTGGGTTTAAGTGCCCGCCGCCTGGAGGTCAGCTGGTGCGCCGCGTCACCAGGTCACATGACCGGAGGGACCGCGCATGCGTGGAGCAGGGGGAAAGACCGGGGAGGGGAGCCGGGGCGGCGCCTGCGCAGAGGAATAGAGTACCAAACCATGGAGACTAGAAGATAAGAGGCCGTGTAATGCCAGGGTCGCAGCGCAGGAGATAGCAGGCTAGGCGCCGAATAGAAGCAGAGTGCTGGGGTTGGAACTACTGGCAAACTGCGTGGTAGTACAAAAGGTCAAGGAGAGAAACAGGTCCATGAGACGGTGGTCACATCGGAGCGCTATATAGAGATAAGAATAACACTCTACATAGAGATGGCATTGTGAGGGAATACTATACCATGTGAGGGAAGGCCAGTGCTCAGTGCGTGGGGTGCAATTAACGGTTCTGAAAAGGAAGAAACATGAAACAGTTAAAAACAAGACAAACACAGGTCAATGTACAATGTAAATACAATAAAAACGTACACAGTATTTTACAAAAAAGCTGATACATCATAGTCCCTATTCAATCCCTTTGGTTCTAGGGTTTGTAAGGTATAGATCCAATATGCTTCCCTTTTCTGGAGCATTTTGGTGCGGTTTTGGCCCCTTCTAGGGACGTCTACCTGTTCAAGGACCTGGAACTGGAGTTGAGCGATATTATGATTTTTCGCAGAAAAATGGAATGGAAGGGGGAGGTGCGTCTTATTACATCGGATCGTCGACTTATGTTGGGCCACCCTATCCCTCACTGTTTGTGTGGTCTCCCCCACATAGGCCAAGCCGCAAGGGCATTTGATAAGATAGACCACAAATGTCGACTCGCAGGTATAGAAGCCCTTAATGGGAATAGCCTTACCCGTCTGTGGGTGAAAAACAGAGGGACCCTTTTGTACATTACTGCACTGTAGACAATTTAGGCAGGGGAATGTGCCTCATCTCTGAGTTTGAAGAAAAACCTGCTTGGGAACCAAGGTACCTGGGCCAACATCAGCCTTTACTAACCTATCCTTGAGGTTTCTAGCTCGCTTGAAACATGACAGGAATGGCAATTTGAATTCTGCAATGTTAGGGTAGCTTTTAGTTAGGATATTCCAGTGCCTCCGAATGGTCGACTGTACTAGGCCAGAAAACGGGTGAAAGGTAGAGACAAATGGGATTCTTTTGGAGTTGTCCTTAGGTTTACTACTTGACATGTTGCGTTTAGCCTCCGTCAGTATCCCCTGAGGGTACCCCCTATCAGCAAATTTGTGTTCCATCTCAATGAGTCTGGTTTTTTAAAATTTTTCATCGGAGACTATCCTGTCGACCCTATGGAACTGCGATTTTGGAATAGAGTTCTTAATGGAGGGTGGGTGGCAACTGGTGAAGAATAGGAGGCCATTGCGATCTGTAGGTTTGGTGTATAAATCGATCGCCAAATGACCCCCCCTCTCCTTATAAATCAAAGTATCCAAAAAGCTAATCCTGTGTGTATCATGTTGTATGGAGAATTTTAGTTCAGGCCAGATACCATTGATGTGTTGGTCAAAAGGCAGGAGTGATTCAATTGGACCGTCCCAGATGCAGAATATATCATCGATATATCTCCGCCAAACCTTGCAGTGACTCATAAAGAGAGGATGATTATACACAAAATCTTGTTCGAACATCGCCATGTACGCTATGGCGTAAGGGGGCGCTACGTTCGCGCCCATCGCGGTGCCTTGTTGTTGGGCATAGAAGGTGTCCTGGAACAAGAAATAATTTTCTTTGAGTACCAGGCCTAATAGGTCGGCACAGAGATGACGGATTTTGATGTCTACTTTGTTGTCATGTAAGAGTCTATCGGTAGCTGCTAAGCCTTTCTCGTGGACTATCGATGTATAAAGGCTGTTAACATCCCAGGTAATCAAGAGGGAAGAAGGGGATATGGGGCCCAAAGACTTAATGACCTGAATGAAATCATTAGTGTCCAATAAGAAAGAACGGGTAGTTTTAACTAGCGGCGTGAGAATTTTTTCCAATACCATTGATAAAGGTGACAAGACCGAATCGGTCAGGGACACAATCGGCCGGCCAGGTGGTTTGACTAGTCTTTTGTGTATTTTAGGCAGGACATAAAATATAGGGGTAATAGGATCCCTTTTAATGAGAAAATCTCTCATTTTACTATCAATGGTGCCTGCTTGGAAGTGGAAGTCTACGACGGGTGCGATTTTTTTTGACCAATAAGTTCAAAGGGTTATGTGGTATTATTTTATACACTGTGGTGTCCCCCAGTTGTCTATACACCTCCTCAAGATAGTCAGACCTATCCATAACCACCATCGCCCCGCCCTTATCTGCTGGTTTGATAATTAAGGATTTATCCGATGAAAGTTGCTCCAATGAAATACTGAGTGCAATTATGTAAACTCCTCTAATAATTTCCTTTTAAAAATGATTCATCGGTCATTTATTGATCTTCAGGGTTAAAGAAAAAATAGTATTTCCAGTGATCACACACAATGCTTTCACTGGATGTAATAATAAATAAATAATCTTTATTTTTATATAGCGCTAACATATTACGCAGCGCTTTACAGTTTTGCACACATTATCATCACTGTCCCCGATGGGGCTCACAATCTAAATTCCCTATCAGTATGTCTTTTAAAATGTGGGAGGAAACCGGAGTATCCGGAGGAAACCCACGCAAACACGGGGAGAACATACAAACTCCTTGTAGATGTTGTCCTTGTATGTTCTTCCCGTGTTTTGCTTGGGTTGGATGTTTTTTGTGTCCAGCAGAAGGGCAGTATCCTAAAATTTGAATGTGTTGAGTACTCCTCCTGAGATAACATTTTGCAAGTACCAGTCCAAAATAGGGTTCCCCAACTCTTACTGTTTCTCTTATTCATTCTCGTCTGGACTATTCTAACTCTCTACTAATCAGTCTCCTTCTTACCAAACTCTCCCCGCTCCAATCTGTCCTGAATGCTGCAGCCAGAATCATATTCCTCACCAATCATTACACCGATGCCTCTGCCTTGTGCCAGTCATTGCACTGGTTACCCATCCACTCCAGAATTCAATATAAACTTATCACTCTCACCCACAAAGCACTCCATGGTTCAGCACCACCTTACATCTCTTCCCTCATATGTCTACAGTACCACCCTACCCGTACCCTCCATTCTGCTATTGACCTGAGGTTAACATCCTCAATAATCAGAACCTCCCACTCCCGTCTCCAAGACTTTTCACGTGCTGCGCCAATTCTTTGGAATGCACTACCCGGGTTACTACGATTAATCCCCAATCCCCACAGTTTTAAGCGTGCCCTAAAAACACACTTGTTCAGACTGGCCTGCCGCCTCAACACATTAACCGAACTATCCCTGTGTAGCCCAGTCAAAATTTTTACCATAACCAGGTTCCTCGCATCATGTTCTCACATGCTTTATGCATTTAATAGCCTCTGTGTCTGTACTGCTACATACTTACTGTAGGCTGATAACCAGTTCATGCAGCTTTACATGAACACCTGATCCTTACATTATGGCTGGTCCGAACAACGAAAGCAATTGTTACCATCCACCTCTCGTGTCTCCCCTTTTTCCTCACAGATTGTAAGCTTGCGAGTAGGGCCCTCATTCCTCTGGGTATCTGTTTTGATCTGTGTTTATTGCTATGCTGTTTTGTCTTTTGTCTGTACCAGTCCCCTCTAAAATGTAGAGTGCGGCGGAATATGTTGGCGCTATATAAATAAAATTATTAGTATTCTAATCTATAGCTGGGCAGTGTATGATCTTATAATGTACAGCTGGGCAGTGTATGGTCTTATAATGTACAGCTGGGCAGTGTATGGTCTAATAATGTACAGCTGGGCAGTGTATGGTCTTATTATGTACAGCTGGGCAGTGTATGGTCTTATACTGTACAGCTGAGCAGTGTATGGTCTAATAATGTACAGCTGGGCAGTGTATGGTCTTATTATGTACAGCTGAGCAGTGTGTGGTCTTATAATGTGTAGCTGGGCAGTGTTTTTTTTCTAATAATGTACAGCTGGGCAGTGTATGGCCTTATGTACAGCTGGGCAGTGTATGGTCTTATAATGTACAGCTGAGCAGTGTATAATCTTATAATGTACAGCTGGGCAGTGTATGGTCTTATAATGTACAGCTGGGCAGTGTATGGTCTCATAATGTACAGCTGGGCAGTTGTTGTGATTAGGCAATTCAGTACCACAGTGAACATAGAGGTCAGAGCACATACAGTGATCTGACAATAATCCAAAAACATAGAACGAGCTCTGAGACGTGGGAACTCTGTTGACCGCAATCCCTAATCCTATCCAACAACACTAGAGGCAGCCGTGGATTGCGCCTAACGCTACCTATGCAACTCGGCACAGCCTGAGAAACTAGCTAGCCTGAAGATAGAAAATAAGCCTACCTTGCTTCAGAGAAATGCCCCAAAGGAAAAGGCAGCCCCCCACATATAATGACTGTGAGTAAGATGAAAAGACAAACGTAGAGATGAAATAGATTTAGCAAAGTGAGGCCCGACTTACTGAACAGAGCGAGGATAGGAAAGGTAACTTTGCGGTCAACACAAAACCCTAAAAACCACGCAAAGGGGGCAAAAAGACCCTCCGTACCGAACTAACAGCACGGAGGTACACCCTCTGCGTCCCAGAGCTACCACCAACGGAAGCTTACAGAGAGAATCAGCCGAAGTACCACTTGTGACCACAGGAGGGAGCTCTGCCACAGAATTCACAACAGGCAGTGTATTGTCTTATATTGTACAGCTGGGCAGTGTATGGTCTTATAATGTACAGCTGGGCAGTGTATGGTCTTATACTGTAAAGCTGGGCAGTGTATGGTCTTGTAATGTACAGCTGGGCAGTGTATGGTCTTATAATGTACAGCTGGGCAGTGTATGGTCTCATAATGTACAGCTGGGCAGTGTATGGTCTTATCATGTACAGCTGGGCAGTGTATGGTCTTATCATGTACAGCTGGGCAGTGTATGGTCTTGTAATGTACAGCTGGGCAGTGTATGGTCTTGTAATGTACAGCTGGGCAGTGTATGGTCTTGTAATGTACAGCTGGGCAGTGTATGGTCTTGTAATGTACAGCTGGGCAGTGTATGGTCTTGTAATGTACAGCTGGGCAGTGTATGGTCTTGTAATGTACAGCTGGGCAGTGTATGGTCTTGTAATGTACAGCTGGGCAGTGAATGGTCTTATAATGTACAGCTGGGCAGTGTATGGTCTTATCATGTACAGCTGGGCAGTGTATGGTCTTGTAATGTACAGCTGGGCAGTGTATGGTCTTATAATGTACAGCTGAGCAGTGTATGGTCTAATAATGTACAGCTGGGCAGTGTATGGTCTTATTATGTACAGCTGAGCAGTGTAACATAGTTAGTAAGGCCGAAAAAAGACATTTGTCCATCCAGTTCAGCCTATATTCCATCATAATAAATCCCCAGATCTACGTCCTTCTACAGAACCTAATAATTGTATGATACAATAGTGTTCTGCTCCAGTAAGACATCCAGGCCTCTCTTGAACCCCTCGACTGAGTTCGCCATCACCACCTCCTCAGGCAAGCAATTCCAGATTCTCACTGCCCTAACAGTAAAGAATCCTCTTCTATGTTGGTGGAAAAACCTTCTCTCCTACAGACGCAAAGAATGCCCCCTTGTGCCCGTCACCTTCCTTGGTATAAACAGATCCTCAGCGAGATATTTGTATTGTCCCCTTATATACTTATACATGGTTATTAGATCGCCCCTCAGTCGTCTTTTTTCTAGACTAAATAATCCTAATTTCGCTAATCTATCTGGGTATTGTAGTTCTCCCATCCTCTTTATTAATTTTGTTGCCCTCCTTTGTACTCTCTCTAGTTCCATTATATCCTTCCTGAGCACCGGTGCCCAAAACTGGACACAGTACTCCATGTGCGGTCTAACTAGGGATTTGTACAGAGGCAGTATAATGCTCTCATCATGTGTATTCAGACCTCTTTTAATGCACCCCATGATCCTGTTTGCCTTGGCAGCTGCTGCCTGGCACTGGCTGCTCCAGGTAAGTTTATCATTAACTAGGATCCCCAAGTCCTTCTCCCTGTCAGATTTACCCAGTGGTTTCCCATTCAGTGTGTAATGGTGATATTGATTCCTTCTTCCCATGTGTATAACCTTACATTTATCATTGTTAAACCTCATCTGCCACCTTTCAGCCCAAGTTTCCAACTTATCCAGATCCATCTGTAGCAGAATACTATCTTCTCTTGTATTAACTGCTTTACATAGTTTTGTATCATCTGCAAATATCGATATTTTACTGTGTAAACCTTCTACCAGATCATTAATGAATTTGTTGAAGAGAACAGGTCCCAATACTGACCCCTGCGGTACCCCACTGGTCACAGCGACCCAGTTAGAGACTATACCATTTATAACCACCCTCTGCTTTCTATCACTAAGCCAGTTACTAACCCATTTACACACATTTTCCCCCAGACCAAGCATTCTCATTTTGTGTACCAACCTCTTGTGCGGCACGGTATCAAACGCTTTGGAAAAATCGAGATATACCACGTCCAATGACTCACCGTGGTCCAGCCTATAGCTTACCTCTTCATAAAAACTGATTAGATTGGTTTGACAGGAGCGATTTCTCATAAACCCATGCTGATATGGAGTTAAACAGTTATTCTCATTGAGATAATCCAGAATAACATCCCTCAGAAACCCTTCAAATATTTTACCAACAATAGAGGTTGGACTTACTGGCCTATAATTTCCAGGTTCACTATTAGAGCCCTTTTTGAATATTGGCACCACATTTGCTATGCGCCAGTCCTGTGGAACAGACCCTGTCGCTATAGAGTCCCTAAAAATAAGAAATAATGGTTTATCTATTACATTACTTAGTTCTCTTAGTACTCGTGGGTGTATGCCATCCGGACCCGGAGATTTATCTATTTTAATCTTATTTAGCCGGTTTCGCACCTCTTCTTGGGTTAGATTGGTGACCCTTAATATAGGGTTTTCATTGTTTCTTGGGATTTCACCTAGCATTTCATTTTCCACCGTGAATACCGTGGAGAAGAAGGTGTTTAATATGTTAGCTTTTTCCTCGTCATCTACAACCATTCTTTCCTCACTATTTTTTAAGGGGCCTACATTTTCAGTTTTTATTCTTTTACTATTGATATAGTTGAAGAACAGTTTGGGATTAGTTTTACTCTCCTTAGCAATGTGCTTCTCTGTTTCCTTTTTGGCAGCTTTAATTAGTTTTTTAGATAAAGTATTTTTCTCCCTATAGTTTTTTAGAGCTTCAATGGTGCCATCCTGCTTTAGTAGTGCAAATGCTTTCTTTTTACTGTTAATTGCCTGTCTTACTTCTTTGTTCAGCCACATTGGGGTTTTCCTATTTCTAGTCCTTTTATTCCCACAAGGTATAAACCGCTTACACTGCCTATTTAGGATGTTCTTAAACATTTCCCATTTATTATCTGTATTCTTATTTCTGAGGATATTGTCCCAGTCTACCAGATTAAGGGCATCTCTAAGCTGGTCAAACTTTGCCTTCCTAAAGTTCAGTGTTTTTGTGACTCTCTGACAAGTCCCCCTAGTGAAAGACAGGTGAAACTGCACAATATTGTGGTCGCTATTTCCTAGATGCCCAACCACCTGCAGATTTGTTATTCTGTCAGGTCTGTTAGATAGTATTAGGTCTAAAAGTGCTGCTCCTCTGGTTGGATTCTGCACCAATTGTGAAAGATAATTTTTCTTGGTTATTAGCAGAAACCTGTTGCCTTTATGGGTTTCACAGGTTTCTGTTTCCCAGTTAATATCCGGGTAGTTAAAGTCCCCCATAACCAGGACCTCATTATGGGTTGCAGCTTCATCTATCTGCTTTAGAAGTAGACTTTCCATGGTTTCTGTTATATTTGGGGGTTTGTAACAGACCCCAATGAGAATTTTGTTACCATTTTTCCCTCCATGAATTTCGACCCATATGGACTCGACATCCTCATTTCCTTTGCTAATATCCTCCCTTAAAGTGGACTTTAGACAAGACTTTACATAGAGACAAACCCCTCCTCCTCTCCGATTTTTACGATCCTTTCTAAACAGACTCTAACCCTGTAAGTTAACTGCCCAGTCATAGCTTTCATCTAACCATGTCTCGGTTATTCCCACTATGTCAAAGTTACCTGTAGATATTTCTGCTTCTAGTTCTTCCATCTTGTTTGTCAGGCTTCTGGCGTTTGCGAGCATGCAGTTTAGAGGATTTTGTTTTGTTCCAATCTCCTCGCTGTGGATTGTTTTAGGAATGTTCTTACCTCCCATCTGAGTATGTTTTCCTGGGTCTTCTTTGTTCAAGTCTAATGTTTTTCTTCCCGTCCCCTCTTCTTCTAGTTTAACGCCCTCCTGATGAGTGTAGCAAGTCTTCTGGCGAATGTGTGTTTCCCAGGTTTGTTGAGGTGTAGTCTGTCTCTGGCGAGGAGTCCATCGTACCAGTAATTCACACCGTGGTCCAGGAATCCGAATCCTTGTTGTCTGCTCCATCGTCTTAGCCAGTTGTTTGCATCAAGGATCCTGTTCCATCTCCTGGTGCCATGCCCGTCTACTGGAAGGATAGAAGAAAAAACTACCTGTGCATCCAGCTCCTTTACTTTCTTCCCCAACTCTTCAAAGTCTTTGCAGATTGTCGGTAGGTCCTTCCTTGCCGTGTCATTGGTGCCAACATGTATCAGAAGAAATGGGTGGACGTCCTTGGAGCTGAAGAGCTTTGGTATCCTATCGGTCACATCCTTGATCATCACACCTGGAAGGCAGCATACTTCTCTTGCAGTTATGTCCGGTCTGCAGATGGCTGCTTCTGTGCCTCTCAGTAGTGAGTCTCCCACCACCACCACTCTTTGTTGCTTCTTGGCTGTACTTTTTGCTGTCACTTGTTGCTGTGTGCCCTTTTCTTTTTTGCTTGCTGGTATTGCTTCATCCTTAGGTGTGCCATCTTCATCCTCTACAAAGATTTGATCTCGGTTCTTCAGTTGTGTGGTTGGTGATTTCTCCATGGTCTTCTTGCTTCTTTTGGTCACATGCTTCCACTCATCTGCTTTTGGAGGTTCTCTGACACTTTTTTCACCTTCTGTGACCAGTAGAGATGCTTCTGTTCTGTCTAGAAAGTCTTCATTCTCTTTGATGAGTTTCAAAGTTGCTATTCTTTCTTCCAGACCCCGCACCTTTTCTTCTAAAAGGGCCACTAGTCTACACTTCTGACAGTGTGTGGTCTTATAATGTGTAGCTGGGCAGTGTATGGTCTTATAATGTACAGCTGGGCAGTGTATGGTCTTATAATGTACAGCTGGGCAGTGTATGGTCTTATAATGTACAGCTGGGCAGTGTATGGTCTTATCATGTACAGCTGGGCAGTGTATGGTCTTATAATGTACAGCTGGGCAGTGTATGGTCT
Organism: Ranitomeya imitator; assembly: GCF_032444005.1. Taxonomy (NCBI): domain Eukaryota; kingdom Metazoa; phylum Chordata; class Amphibia; order Anura; family Dendrobatidae; genus Ranitomeya; species Ranitomeya imitator. The sequence goes on from NC_091285.1 coordinate 515,970,532, forward strand.
TATAATGTACAGCTGGGCAGTGTATGGTCTTATAATGTACAGCTGGGCAGTGTACGGTCTTATATTGTACAGCTGGGCAGTGTATGGTCTTATAATGTACAGCTGGGCAGTGTATGGTCTTATAATGTACAGCTGGGCAGTGTATGGTCTTATACTGTAAAGCTGGGCAGTGTATGGTCTTGTAATGTACAGCTGGGCAGTGTATGGTCTTATAATGTACAGCTGGGCAGTGTATGGTCTCATAATGTACAGCTGGGCAGTGTATGGTCTTATAATGTACAGCTGGGCAGTGTATGGTCTTATAATGTACAGCTGGGCAGTGTATGGTCTTATAATGTACAGCTGGGCAGTGTATGGTCTTATAATGTACAGCTGGGCAGTGTATGGTCTTATAATGTACAGCTGGGCAGTGTATGGTCTTATAATGTACAGCTGGGCAGTGTATGGTCTTATAATGTACAGCTGGGCAGTGTATGGTCTTATATTGTACAGCTGGGCACTATATGGTCTTATAATGTACAGCTGGGCAGTGTATGGTCTTGTAATGTACAGCTGGGCAGTGTATGGTCTTATAATGTACAGCTGGGCAGTGTATGGTCTTGTAATGTACAGCTGAGCAGTGTATGGTCTTGTAATGTACAGCTGGGCAGTGTATGGTCTTACAATGTACAGCTGGGCAGTGTATGGTCTTATAATGTACAGCTGGGCAGTGTATGGTCTTGTAATGTACAGCTAGGCAGTGTATGGTCTTATAATGTACAGCTGGGCAGTGTATGGTCTCATAATGTACAGCTGGGCAGTGTATGGTCTTATAATGTACAGCTGGGCAGTGTATGGTCTTATAATGTACAGCTGGGCAGTGTATGGTCTTATAATGTACAGCTGGGCAGTGTATGGTCTTATAATGTACAGCTGGGCAGTGTATGGTCTTATAATGTACAGCTAGGCAGTGTATGGTCTTATAATATATCAATAGAAAAATACAGGGGCCAAAGTCCCAGTCAGCTCACTAACAGACTACAGGAGCACGTGAACCCGTCCTGACCCAGATGTAGCAACAGGTTGAAGACATGAGGAATGTGAAGATTGTTCCAGCACCTTTTTTGATTAAAAGTCCTTTATTGATCCATATCCTCAGATCAGATCATGTGATCTGAAGTTTTCACTGTGATTTGCTAAAGCATTGTATATATACTTCCTCTGTATTTGTGTAGGTAGCCATGATGAAGATCTTTTAGATCGAAACGCGTTGCTATTAGCAGGTTTTTGTCGCTGTTCACATTCCCTTTTGTGCAGGGACGATTTTTAAGGATATGGATCAATAAAGGACTTTTAGTCAAAAAAGGAGCTGGAACAATCTTCACATTCCTCACGTCTTCAATATGGTCAATATATACTTTTTTTTCTTACTACCAGATTGTATTTTATACAGCACATATTTGTGATAAATCTACATCCTACTGTAATAATCAGTCCGTCTTAGAAGTCAGAAATATTTATAGCCCTAGAGGTTATGGCTATGTGCGGTATTTGTTTTCTTATATATATTTTCTTAATATATATATATTAGAACGGATCTCATCTGTCATTAAACTTGTCCTCTGTGACACCTGACATTTCAGAGACTAATGTATTTCCTTAATAAAATGCTTCATATTGTGTTTGCCAGTCTGTATCCCAGGATGCATTTGCATTCTTGTTGTAGTATCATATTATCCTCTCTGTGCCTGAGAAAGAAAGCCGCTTTCTTTGTGACGGAGAAGGAGACGGGTCCATGGCTTTGGAAATTGTAATGCCGGCAGTTTATCAGTCTCAGGAAGAATAAATAAAATACAGCGGGATTACTACGGGTTTTATGTAGACCTGGTCCCCGAGCGGTTGTCTACTAAGCATCTCTTGACTGTGTAATGGTGTTGACAAATTCAGTACGGCTGAAATTTATTTCATTTATTAGCTCCGTTACAATTGAAAGCCCTCCACAATTTTCCCTGAAAAGCCGGCATTGGAGGCTGATGGATTGCAGGCGTTGACACGTGCCGGTGTATGGTAATCCGGGGACAGGATTGCACGGATGACAGAAGCCTCATGTAAAGGCTATCTTTCCTTGGAGCTCCACTTTTCCCTAGTCTAGATGTATGACATTTCTCTAATTTCTCACTTCTGGACTTCAGCAATTCAAATCTCCCAATTTGTTCCACTTCTATGACTTCTCTCTCCAAGGCCGGGTTCATGGCAGCAAGTCGCTGGCCAGTGGGCTTCACAGTAGTGATCACGGTAATACAGTAAATTCTGCGGAGATGGATGGCAGCACTCAGCAATGTCATATGGACAATCAAGAAAGTATTCGCCAGCTACAGTACAGCTCCACTCCAGAAGTTACGCTTGTGTATTTACATAGGTATCCTGGAAATCCATTTGTTTAATGCCACGTCCCCATTAAAATGTATTTTACACAATGTGCGTGGGCACAGCCATAAAGTGTGTTGGTAAAATGGTAATGAATATTAATGAAAAATGTAGCACAAGTGCTGTATATAGTAAATTAAAACACAAAGGGTTTATCCAGGACTATGTTTTTACTTTACACTTAAAATCTAAAAGGCAGGCAATTGCTAACTACCTACCTGTTGTAGCCAGCACAGTGCAGTCATTGACCGCTCCTGCCTCCAATTCAGCTGCTCCACATCAATAGATCAACTCTCCCTCTTCCACTCTGCTCTGTTGATGGGGCGTGAATGCCGATATCATGTTGATTGACAGCCCGCTCACCACAGTTAGGCAGCAGGGAGTCGCATGTCAATCATCTTGACGTTGGCAGTTACACCCCGCCAACCGAGCAGAGTGGAAGAGAAGCTGATGCTTTGTCGGTGTGACATCAGCGAAAACCTCTGGGTTACTGGCAGGGGGGCAGTCAGTGTCTACTCTGTGCCTGAGGAGATCAGCGCCAAGCACAACAGACAGGCAGGTAGGTAGCAACGCCTACGTGTTAGTTCTTAGGCCAAAAGTTAAGAAATATAAATATATATATATATATATATTTATACAGTGTATATATATACTAGATGGTGGCCCGATTCTAACGCATCGGGTATTCTAGAATATGCATGTCCACGTAGTATATTGCACAGCCCACGTAGTATATTGCCCAGCCACATAGTATATTGCCCAGCCATGTAGTATATTGCCCAGCGCGCGTAGTATATTGCCCAGCAAACGTAGTATATAGGAATGTGGGCATCACATCCCTGTTAAAAAAAAGAATTAAAATAAAAAATAGTTATATACTCACCCTCCGTTGGCCCCTGGATCCAGGAAGCGTTTACCGACGCTCCTCGCGCGCTCCGATCTCAAGAGTGCATTGCGCTTTTGCGAGATGATGACGTAGTGGTCTTGCGAGACCGCTATGCATGGAGCGGTCACTGGAGCGTCGCGAGGAGCGGGAAAGGCGCCGGAAGGTGAGTATATGATGATTTTTTTTATTATTTTTAACATTAGATCTTTTTACTATTGATGCTGTATAGGCAGCATCAATAGTAAAAAGTTGGTCACACAGGGTTAATAGCAGCGTTAATGGAGTGCGTTACACCGCGGCATAACGCGGTCCATTAGCGCTGCCATTAACCCTGTGTGAGCGCTGACTGGAGGGGAGAATGGAGCGGGCACTGACTGCGGGGAGGAAGGAGCGGCCATGTTGCTGCCGGACTGCACACGGCGCTGATTGGTCGTGGCAATGGTCGTGGGCGTTTTGCCACGACCAATCAGCGACTTGGATTCCATGACACAGAGGCCGCGACCAATGAATATCTGTGACAGAAAGACAGAAGGAAAGACAGACAGACAGAATGACGGAAGTGACCCTTAGACAATTATATATTAGATATATAATATATAGTCACTGCGATTTTTAAGCAATGGTGCCGTCCTAAAACACATTGTCAGTACAATCTTATGTACACTAGAACTGACTACAGGCCATGAATTAACATCTTCTTTGTGTCTTCACTTTTCCTTTGTTATTATCCTGAGGTGACTTTCTTTTGTGCTATTTTTGTTATAATTCCTGATCATTATTACAACGTTCTGCATTGTGTTTGTCTGCTGTGCTAGCCTTAGTGAACTAGTTGTGGCCATGGCATGTGGCATAAATTTAAATGGCCTTCAGAACACACTTGAGCATGAACACATTATATACCTGATGGCTGAACAGCTCTTTCTTCCAGTCCCCCTCCTCATACAAGCTGGCTTCGCTTGGTCAGGCATGCATGTGTTGAGTATGGGGAGAGGGGCATAAGCCGATGACAGACACTTCTGGCAGTAGTTTATCTCCAGGGAGAATAGTAGGATTGAGATTGTTGAAATCCAACTACCTGATCATTCTCCTCACCGACATGTGCTGTCTTTGCCGAGTTTGAAGGTCCCCATACACATTAGATCATGGGTCAATCCGGTCAAAATTGGTGGGTTTGGCCTGCTAAAGTGGGAATATAAAGACTGGAAACTCTGATACTAATTGAGTTTTGTGTATTCGGTTACCGCACGCTGTAAAGGACATTCCCAGTTAGATGGATCTGCCTAGTAATTGTCTTTTTCAGTTGATGCACAGGCTGTGCAGACAGCCACATAATGAGTTTGTCCTGGCTGCGGTCCCTAGCCTGCTGCAAGCCTGTGTTATAACACAAAGAGTGCTTAGAGCTTGGTGTGACAGCAGGCTTCACCTCGCACCCCACCAATCCTTGGTTGCCCAACCTGAAGGCTTGGAGAAGTTCAGGGAGTAGTAAGAAAAGGGCTTGTGTTCTCAGAAGATAACTAGGCGTGTGCATTTCAGAAGTTTGCATTTCAATTGCAAAGATCATGTGGAAATGATTAAGTATATGGATGTGTGAAGACCTCACTGGCACTGCTGCTCGCTGCTATTACTGAAACATGAGCCCTTGTAAAGGGAAGCAGCTTACTCTATGCCGAAGTATGCTTTCTGATGTTATGCATGTGCAGGGAAACATATGGGCCTGGGCTGATCAGGACACAGTCTCATTTCTTTCCACTATAATGCACTCCCTAACACAATCAATGGACTCTTCTAGAACAGGATTTAGTTTGGCCATCTTACATTGAGCCAAAAACAACTCCCAATTTTACAGATCCGCATCATTTTTGGTGAATTTAGTTCAGTATTTATAAAGTTGAGATAAACTTTGACATAACATTTTTGGCCTGCAGACTGGATTCGGTGAGCAATTCAAGGATGGGTGAAGGCGAACCTTGTTGCCATAGGTAGTGTATCCGAATATGTGCACTCACTCTATTATGTGAAATATGGGCCATGTCCAAATTGTGGCCAGAAAGCGGTGTTCTCCTTTTCTTCAGGATCCCTCACCCCTTCATGCTTTGGGTGGTGTGCCTTCTCTTTTTATGGTATCTCTTCACTGCAGAGTTATACCAAGGTCAAAAAGGGTATGTTCTCCAGCAACAAAAGAAAGAAGTTAAAACTTAGGCCTCTTTCACACTTCCATCTTTCTTTTTCTGTCACAATGCATCGTTTTGTGAAAAAAACGGATCCAGCAAATGTTTCTGCTGGATCCGTTTTTTTCTCATAGACTTGCATTATAGAATCATAGAATGGTAGAGTTGGAAGGGACCTCCTGGGTTATCTGGTCCAACCCCCGGCTCAAAGCAGGATTCACTAAATCATCCCAGACAGATGTCTGTCCAGCCTCTGTTTGAAGACTTCCATTGAAGGAGAACTCACCACCTCTCGTGGCAGCTTGTTCCACTCATTGATCACCCTGTCAAAAAGTTTTTTCTAATATATAATCTGTGTCTCCTCCCATTTTGTTTCATTTCATTGCTTCTAGTCTTTCCTTGTGCAAACGAGAATAAAGATGATCTTTCTAGAATGTGACAGCCCTTGAGATATTTAGCGACGGATTGTGACGGATGGCCTCACGTTTCATCCGTCGTGCACTAGATCCGTCGTTAAATTGCTGTCCGTTGGGAGGAGACAACGCACAGAGGAACGTTTTTTCTGTACGTCGGAAAATCGCTCTGCGACGGATTCTGCGCTGCCCGTCTTTGGCTATAATGGAAGCCTATGGATGCAGGATCCGTCGCTGACTGTCAAAAGCAGGAATAGAGCAATGGATGCTGTCTTTTCAAACTGAGCATGAGCGGAAGAATTTCCCATCAGGGAAATTTCTTCTCGCTCTCTCTTTTTACTATTGATGCTTCCTATGCAGCATCAATAGTAAAAAGATATAATGTTAAAAAGAATTGAAAAAATTAAAAATCGTGATATTCTTACCTTCCGGCGTCCCCAGCAGCTTTTTTCCACTGCGAAAACGCATACACAACACAACCCTTCCCAATGCTCCCTGCAGCTCCTGTTCCCAGTGATGCCTTGCGAACGCTACGTCATCACAGGTCGTGGCTCGCAAGGCATTACTGGGAACGGCAGCATCGCGAGCATTGGGAAGGCTGCGGGTGATGCCAGAAGGTAAGAATATCACGATTTTTTATTTTTTTTAATTATTTTTAACCTGGGTTGTGCTGTGTATGTGTTTTCGCAGCGGAAAAATACGGCGAAGACACATACACAACATGTGCACATAGCCTTGACGGATCTGTCAAAAAAACGGACCCAGTGCACCCGTTTTTTACAATCTGCACTGTATCTGTCTTTTTAACATTTTGACGGATTGTGACTGATTGTAAAAAACGGAAGTGTCAAAGAGGCCTTAGCTTTTAATCTTGTAGGATTAAAAAAATGGCAGAATGGGCATATATGTATAAAAATAAAAACATATCCTTACACATCTCAGGAAGAAAAACCCTTAAGTGAGAGCTATTTTACCTGGAAGCCAGAGCAGTGCATACGCCGTGCACCACACCCAGACCACAGGCTGTCTACCCTAGAGCAGGGGTGTCAAACTGCATTCCTCGAGGGCTGCAAACAGGTCATGTTTTCAGGATTTCCTTGTTCTGCACAGGTGATAATTTAATCACCAACTCATTATTTGTGTAGGTGATTAAATTATCACCTGTGCAGTACAAGGAAATCCTGAAAACATGACCTGTTTGCAGCCCTCGAAGAATGCAGTTTGACACCCCTGCCCTAGAGGTTTCCTGGGATACTTTTCTCTAATTTTTCTTTCACACTTGCGTCAGTACGGGGCCGAGGCAAAGCGTCGTACCGACGTACGTTGTGCAAATTCAGCACAATGTGGGCAGCGGATGCAGTTTTTCAACGCATCCGCTGCCCATTCTAAGTCCCGGGGAGGAGGGGGCGGAGTTCCGGCCACGCATGCGCGGTAGGAAATGGCGGACACGACGTACGGAAAAACGTTACATTGAACCTTTTTTCGTGTCAACGGTCCGCCAAAACACGACACATCCAGTGCACGACGGACGCGACATATGGCGATATGTCGGCAATACAAGTCTATGGGGAAAAACGCATCCTGTGGGCACATTTGCAGGATCCGTTTTTTCCCCAAACCGACGCATTGCGATGGATCTACCACGACGGAAGTGTGAAAGAGGCATAACACAGGAGTGGTGTGCTGAATTGACACTTTTTTTGTACTTACCTAGGTAGGCTTTCAGTCTACTGCCATAGTCCTCTAGGTCAGGGGTCCCCAACTCCAGTCCTCAAGGCCCACCAACAGGTCATGTTTTCAGGATTTCCTTTGCATTGCACAGGTGATGCATTTATTACCTGGGCAAGACTAAGGAAATCCTGAAAACATGACATGTTGGTGGGCCTTGAGGACTGGAGTTGGGGACCCCTACTCTAGGTAAATATCCCGAGCAAGGCAACATGGCACCACCATGGGCACCCAAGGATAATGACTCCCCCCACTATGCCACTTCTCTATTTGCACTCCTGCTCCTACACAAGGGATGTAGAAGATAATTTTCCAAGGCACTGTAGCAATAGATCTCAATTTCTCAAAATGTCCTTTGTACATAAGTAAACGTGTCCTACAGTCACTCCTATGGTGGGCTGTCATACGCCATTACATGAATCGGTATATCAGGAGAGTGCTGTTTTCTCATCTACCTAGGCAAATATTCAGGTCAGAGAATATATAAGGTGGAATATTGTGTTTTCTTGCTGCCCAGATACCGTGCCACATGGCGTGCTTCACACCCCTGTATACAGCACACGAGGACCATCCCCGAATGCAATCCATTCTTTTTATATTTCAAAACCAGACGGATGGAAAAACCTGGATTAAAGGAAATTCAGATATAAAAACAAAGAAAATCCATAGGCAACTTAAAAGGAGCTTAGCGTTCCCAAAAAGACATGCATTTCTCAAATAATTATTTCCAAAAGAGCTGCCTAGTTCTTTGTGCGGCAGCTGATAAAAGACAGGCATTGAAATGTAGTAATTCCAAACGTGTGTCTCCAAAGGTACACAGCTGAAAACCCCTAAAGGAGACGCAGCATCACACACTTCTTTTCATGTCCTCTTAATATCTGCAACTGCAGAAGGCCTTTGTATAGAAACCTTTAATTGCTCCAAAAATAACACTTGGGGACCAGAAAATAAACAGCCCAAGAAATTCTCCAATTATACAATGAAAGGTACTTTTATCAAACCACAAAGTAGCATTTCTGTGGCTGCAGGATTCATAGGCAGAGGAGTGCGATTGATGGGCATGTCAGTGAACAAATACTATAAGGGGAATTTACACACCGGTCTAAGAAACCGCCAGCTGGAATAAGGAGGACCTCCAGATATATTGGGTGCATTGCTGTCACTCCAGGAAATCCAATAGTTTTGTTCTATATTTCATGCTAATTTCTGTCGCCGATGGTAGTCATAACCCTTCCGGTCGTGAATAACTTAAGAAGGTAAAACGTAGTATGCAAGTATGATGTGCGCCAAAATTTTCAATTATTTTAGTCCAACAAATATAGATGGAATGAAAATCATCCATATATGTGTCATCCAGATACAGTAACTATCGATCTATCTTTCTTTGTGTCTGAATGTCTGTCTATTATCCAAATACAGTAACTGTCTACACCTCGGAGAAAGGGAATCCGGGACTAGTGACGCATTAAACAGACGGTTTATTTGCCCAAGTGTCTTTACGACGTTTCGGCCCACAAAAACAAACTGAGCCTTTCTCTCCAGTTTACTTTTGTGAGCTGAAACATCGTTACCCGTGGGCAAATAAACCGTCTGATTTCTGCTTCTCATGTCCTGGAGTGACGCCTTTAATCTTTAAGTGAATGTGAAGGCGGATGTATGGGGTTTACACCCGGCATTTGGGATAATGCTGGCACACTTTGGTTCATCTGTCCGGCAGCCGATCGCATCTGTCAGTCTATGTATCTATTGATCTGCCTGCATCATCAGTTTATCTATAGATCTAACTTATCTATCAATCCATCATAGTTTCTGTATGTGGACTATCTGTGTCATCCTTCTATTAGAGTTCTTCATAAATCTTCCCCTTTATCTTTTACATTCTCTAGATTTGTATGGTTTGTGACTGTCTTTTGACAAGTTTATGAGAATAATATTGATTGTTGTATTCAATAAATTGTTGAATTGATCCAATCATATCCATCATCTTCCCGCTTTAGCTACTCGTCTATGTATCGTATATTGTTTCTCTCCCTCTCTCGTGTATTTCATATTTACCTATTTCTGCGTTAGATGTATGTAGAGTATCATTTTCCATCTAGGTATCTCGCTGTCTGCATCACATGCCATATCTCCTTATTCCTCCATTCCAGCTCTATCCATGTATAGCATATCTATGTATCGAATATCTTCTCGATTTATCGCATGCCTATTGCTGATCTTTTTTCTGGATGTATCGATGCCCATCGATATTTCTGTATTCCGGAACATCGCAGTGTGCTAGCGTGTAACTAAGCACATTGTCGTTTTCTTACATTTCTCGGGTTTTTTTTAGCTGTTTATTATGTGTTTTATATTGAATGTTTCGTTTTATTATGTTCACCAAATAAGCGAACAGTGTTCTTGTTGCCGGTAACCAGTTAATGCCGGCGTGAGTCTGCTTATTAGAAAGACCACCCAGTATATGTTGGGTTATGATAACCAGTTTCCCTCCTCTGTGTGCCGGGAGAAGACAAAGGTTTATTGTGGCTGTGCCCCCGGCATGTGCGCAGTCAGGGATCAGACAGGTCCTCTGGTTCTAAATGGTTAACGAATGTGGCGGTGTCTGGGGAATGTGTGCATGGTAGCCATAGGCTGGTGCATTACCAATGCTTGTGCTGTATCATGTATCCGCAGCAGATGCATTGTGACAGATTTCCATTCGGAGGAGCCTGGTGTTTTCACTCAGCAGGAAAAAAAAAAGATTTGGATAGATGTCTACTTACTGCTAAGATTCCCTCCATCTGTCCTGCACTTAATGGTACCTGTCTGTCCACCAGAGACTTGGGGGCTCCTTGCCAACTTCCTAATTTAGCTCTGAGTAATTTGTCATTTTTTTTGCTGCATATCACACAGATAAGAGTGGGAAGCTTTTCTCATCAATCAATCCCACTTAGAGATGGGAGCGCCATTGATTGCTCATTTAGCTTATTTTTATTGGTAATTTGCCATTTGTGCCAATTCTCATGGGAGGCGCATACTATATGCAAAATGAACCTGTTAGATTATTTCAGTAGGACGCTCCAGCACGCAGCAGACAAAGGATCACACTAGGGCGGGCGCTTATTCCGTGTTATTTTCTATAGCCAAGGAGGCTTGCTGCATAATTACATAACGTATGTTCAATGTGTGCAGAATGCAACCGCAGAGCTCATACTGTGGAATTGAAGAACATTATAATCTGGCCGCATTACAGCAGTATGAATTTCCTTACAACGTGATAAAAAGACCTTTGTCTTCATGGAAGGCAGGAGCAAGAGTAATGATGTGGAAGTCTGCTGTCCATTATCCATGTATTCTACCCGAGCAGCGTGGCTGGAGCAGGGAACAATTGACTAACACAAAGTCATTTATCCTATAGGCGCAGGTCCTGCTAGGTGCAGATTGCTATTCAAGGCCCCCAAATATACCAAATGGCAATTATAAATAGGAGATGCTATTGGTTGGCTAAAATGCCTATTATGTCTGCATTTTTGCTTTTATTGTTTTAGACACATTTTAATTCCGTGCTTCCTTCTTTCCCATATAGAGGGAATGTTTCTCTACATATTTTGTACATAAATGTAGGATACTGTACTTCTTAAGCCTACGTTCACACTTCCGTTCGGACTCGCTGTTTGGCTGTGCGATTTTGAGACATGGAATTAATGTCCAAAATGGATCTGTTGCATAAATGATTTCGAACAGAGATAAAAGCAGGGCATACAGAAGCTTAGAACTTTTTCTTCCATTCTAAAAGCTGAACCTGAGCCTGACTGAATCCAGGCAGAGCCCATAATTATCAGTGAGGCCTTTCAGCCTCCGTTGGCATAAGTTTTGGACATAAATTCAGTTTAATCAGTGTCGGAGTGGGGTTCCAAGGGCCCACCAGTAACCACTTCAGGGGCCCCACTTTTCAGCTACACGCAAATGTGACATTATCCTCAATCACAAATTTATATAACAGTGAACGGGGTAGATTGATAAATGAATAAGATGCCGCCTTTGTCTGTACATAGTGATTCAAGTATCTAGTCCCAAGTATGGCTCATATATAATAGGGTGGTGGCCACTCTTGCAAGGGGCCCACCGGAGGATTCTCCTTTTCTCCTGTTGGCCAGTCCAAGCCTGAGTTTAATCAATGATCAATGCAAATATAAAACAAACCATGTTCCATCCAAGACTAATAGTGACAGCCAGGGTAGATATCTGATTCTGAAAGTGGAAGTAGCTTGTAAAATATATATATTTTTTGATCAATCTCGTTGCTCCCAATCATGACCAACATTACTTTTACACATCAATTCTCCAGATTATTTTAGGACTTGGGCCTAAACATCTAATAGTAGGAGATTTTCATTTAGTGCAATGTCCTGCCTTAGACCGTTCCTCACCCTTCCCACAGACCTCAGCAGCCACTGCTCCTACACTTTATGGAACAGCTCTCACTTTGTGACCCGTGGAGAGTGATGGACTCTGCAGCTAGAGAATACACATGCCATTCCCTTACTCATCAGTCCTTCTCCCGTATTGACTACTTCCTCATCTCCACTCAACTATTTACCCATCATCATGATTCTCGCATCTACCCAATACTGATCTCAGATCATGCTCCCATTTCATTATCCCTGACTTTAGCAGACCCAAGCCTCAGACACGACATTGGAGATTTCCATCCTACCTAGCAGAGTCAGATGATTTCAAAAGCTTTCTTAAATTACACTGGAATGGCTTCCTGGATGACAACATCACCCACACTGACAACATCCCTCTACTCTGGGCCACTTGTAAGGCTGTCATGAGAGGTCATATCATCGCTTATCTGTCATGTACAAGGAAAACACAAAAGAAATTTGACGCCTTACATGCCTCTGTCCTTCAGACTCGGACAACACTTGCCCTATTCCCATCTCCTTATTCTATGGCCAAACACCTCCTGGACCCTTTTATACACTCCCAATTGCACTGGCAAATCCAATTAACTTGAAATAAATTTTATCGCTTGGTAAATAAGACGGGCAAATTGCTAGCTACCCTAACTAAAAGCAAACTACCCTACATGCTAGTTATTAAACTGCAGAACCCCATAACAGGCTTGCAGATGACTGACCGTGAAGAGATCACACAAATCTTCAGTGAATACTATGAGCTCCTATATAAAGCCTCCCCTGCCAATCTCCCCACAGTTAACTCCTTTTTGAACTTTATTTAATCTACCTTCTCTGCCCACTGTATAACAAGTGATGTTAGACTCAAAGATAACAGAGATTGAAGAGAGACAAGCTATAACAGACGCATCTAATGGTAAGACCCCAGCCCCTGATGGTCTCACTGCTGAATATTATAAGATTCTCTCCCCTGTCTTAGTGCCCATTTTGATTAACCTTTTTAATGAAGCTTTTCTTCAAGGGGCTTCTATCGACCAATATACAATGCACAATAGTTATCCCTAAATCTAATAGAGACCCATTATTGCCACAATCTTACCGCCCAATCTCACTCCTCAACTATGAATATCAACTCCTGGCGAAGATCCTAGCAAACCATGCTAACTGGCTTTCTATGTGAGGCTCAGACAGGCTTTACCCAGGGATGAAGCAGTGTGGCAAATATACGCATAGCGGTCGCAGCCATGGTTTTCGCCCAATACGCATCAAAACCAACTGCAATGCTGATGAATCTGGATGCCGAAAAGGCCTTTGATAAAGTGTCGAGGCCTTTGTTATATGGAGTTCTGGGCAGGGGAAATTTTGGCCTGAGGTTCCTACAGTGTATCCAATACCTTCATACAAATGCGAATACCTGTGTGACTGTTAACAGATACAGTGCACCAACAATAGATCTTTCGGGGAGTCAAACAGGGATACCCTTTGTCACCCCTTCTATTCAACCTCTCAATAGACCCCTTATTACGCCACCTATTGCAGACCCCTATTTTTATGGGGCTTACGGCGGGCTCTAGAGAATTAAAGGTTGCAGCCATTGCAGATGATATTCTGCTGGTAGTAACTAACCCCAAACAGGTCCAACATTCCATTATACGAGAGTTGGAAGATGTGGGAGGTTTGCTGGGCTATAATATTAATTGTGATAAAACAGAGGTGATGATGCTACGTGGCCCCTTCCGACCGCTGTGGGTATTGTGATTCCCATGTCAGTTTACTACTGGCTCATTAAAATACTTGGGAATACTGGTGGCAAGACACCCAGCTAAATTATACAAAGCCAATATTAATTCATATCTCGAAAACTTAGAATACACCTTAGCCAAATGGAAGGATTTTAGCTTGTCATACCTAGGCAGAACCAATGTAATTAAAATGACAGAATTTCCACCTCTTCCATACAGCCCATATAACCTTTAAATTACTCATCAGCTGAAAGGAAATGGGGGTATAAACTTCCCTGATATTAGACACTATAACCTAGCATCCCTATTCAGGGTGGTGGTGGACTGACTGGGAGGGACGTCTTGTTATGCCCAATATGACCTGGAGTGCTATCTCACCCCAGGGCTGGCTCTCCCTGCCCTCTTACACACCTCCCTTATACTGAACTGCCGAATGAAGTAAGAGTCACTCCTGATGTCTACATGGAAGGCATGGCAGAAAATACTCTGGCAATTCTGGCTCTCTCCTTGGGTGTCCCTTCTTCTTCCACTCGTTGGTAATCCCCACTTTCAAAGTGGTCATTCTCACCCCGTCTTCTATCAATGGCACTCTCAGGTTATAACATCTATTAATCGCCTAGTCCACCTCGAGGAACGCCGAATATACTCAATAGAGGAGTTGCAATGTAAACTGGTATCAAGGGCAGCTACTATTAGGAGAAACACCTATATAGTGATATATATGGGAGAACTGCTACATAGAGACATTTCTGGGTGTTGGGGGTCGTTTAAAGTCAAGCACCAATACTGGGTGTCCGATACAGCAGAGAAATATAACAGCCCATGTAGTATATAGCACAGCCACGTTAGTATATAACACAGCCACGTAGTATATTGCCCAGTCACGTAGTATATAGCACAGCCCACGTAGTAAATAGCACAGCCCACATAGTATATTGCCCAGCCACGTAGTATATTGCCCAGCCACGTAGTATATAGCACAGACACCTAGTATATAGCACAGACACGTGGTATAGCACATACACGTAGCATATTGCCCAGCCACATAGCACATTTCCCAGGCACGTAGTATATTGCCCAGCCACTTAGTATATAGCACAGACACGTACTATAAAGCACAGACACGTATTATATAGCACAGACACATAGTTTATTGCCCAGCCACATAATACATTGCACAGATTATTGCCCAGCCACGTAATATATTGCACAGCAACGTAGTATATTGCACAGCCAGGTAATATATTGCACAGCCACATATTATATAGCACAGAGACGTAGTATATAACACTGCCCATGCAGTATATAACTCAGGCCACGTAGTATAGAGCACAGCAATGTAGTATATTGCCCAGCCACGTAATATATAGCACAGCCACATAGTATATAGCACAGCCCACATAGTATATAGCACAGAGATGTAGTATATAGCACAGAGATGTAGTATATACCACAGCCACGTAGTATATAGCACAGCCCACATAGTATATAGCACAGGCCACCTAGTATATAACACAACACCAATGGTGGAAAGCAAGCCATGTGTTGGCTGGGAATCAAACCTGGGAAAACTGCTTGGAAGGCAGCTATGCTCACCACTATACCACCACTATAAATAAGTGTTGGTGGTATAGTGGTGAGCATAGCTGCCTTCCAAGCAGTTTTCCCGGGTTCGATTCCCGGCCAACGCATGGCTTGCTTTTCACCATTGGTGTTGTATATAACAGAGCCCACGTAGTATATAGCAATGTGGGCACCATATCCCTGTTAAAAAAAATAATTAAAATAAAAAATAGTTATATACTCACCTTCCGTCGGCCCCCAAATCCAGCCCAGGCGTTTACCGATGCTCCTCGCGACGCTCTGGTCCCAAGAGTGCATTGTGGTCTCGCGAGATGACGTAGCGGTAGGCTACGTCATCATCTCGCGAGACCGCAATGCATGGACCGGACCGTCGCGAGGAGCGGGAAAGGCCTGGGCTGAATCCGGGGGCCGACAGAAGGTGAGTATATAATGATTTTTATTTTTTTATTATTTTTAACATTAGATCTTTTTACTATTGATGCTGCCAATGCAGCACACAGAGTTAATAGCAGGGTTAGCGGAGTGCGTTACACCGCAGCATAACGCGGTCCCTTAACGCTGCCATTAACCCTGTGTGAGCGCTGACTGGGGAGGGGAGTATGGAGCAGGCACTGACGGCAAGGGAGTAGGGAGTGGCCATTTCGCGGCCGCACTGTGCCCGTCGCTAATTGGTCGTGGCCATTTGACCGCGACCAATCAGCGACTTGGGATTTCTGTGACACAGACAGAAAGACGGAAGTGACCCTTAGACAATTATATAGTAGATAAGTAACTTGTTGATACACCTTGTCCTGTAGCCCTGAAACTCCATTCCAAGACTCTTGAGTCCTCAAACACAGGGTCACAAAGTTTAGGGCTCTACACATTTTTCATACCTGTGCAATTCACCAAGTCTAAAGATTGAATGGACCCACGCTAGAATGCTAGTAGAGCCACCAGCTTATTGAAATAAAAAATTGATCTCCTAATCCAATTTGTTCCCCAATTAACGGGAATCTGTCAACAGGATTACTGCTCCCTAACTATTTTCACATGTATCTCTTTCACAGACAAGTCCAGCAATGCCTTTATATAGCTAGACCATTCCTCCATTACTGAAATCAGTGTTTGAATTGATATGTAACATAGTTAGTAAGGCCGAAAAAAGACATTTGTCCATCCAGTTCAGCCTATATTCCATCATAATAAATCCCCAGATCTACGTCCTTCTACAGAACCTAATAATTGTATGATACAATATTGTTCTGCTCCAGGAGGACATCCAGGCCTCTCTTGAACCCCTCGACTGAGTTCGCCATCACCACCTCCTCAGGCAAGCAATTCCAGATTCTCACTGCCCTAACAGTAAAGAATCCTCTTCTATGTTGGTGGAAAAACCTTCTCTCCTCCAGACGCAAAGAATGCCCCCTTGTGTCCGTCACCTTCCTTGGTATAAACAGATCTTCAGCGAGATATTTGTATTGTCCCCTTATATACTTATACATGGTTATTAGATCGCCCCTCAGTCGTCCTTTTTCTAGTCTAAATAATCCTAATTTCGCTAATCTATCTGGGTATTGTAGTTCTCCCATCCCCTTTATTAATTTTGTTGCCCTCCTTTGTACTCTCTCTAGTTCCATTATATCCTTCCTGAGCATCGGTGCCCAAAACTGTACACAGTATTCCATGTGCGGTCTAGCTAGGGATTTGTACAGAGGCAGTATAATGCTCTCATCATGTGTATCCAGACCTCTTTTAATGCACCCCATGATCCTGTTTGCCTTGGCAGCTGCTGCCTGGCACTGACTGCTCCAGGTAAGTTTATCATTAACTAGGATCCCCAAGTCCTTCTCCCTGTCAGATTTACCCAGTGGTTTCCCGTTCAGTGTGTAATGGTGATATTGATTTCTTCTTCCCATGTGTATAACCTTACATTTATCATTGTTAAACCTCATCTGCCACCTTTCAGCCCAAGTTTCCAACTTATCCAGATCCATCTGTAGCAGAATACTATCTTCTCTTGTATTAATTGCTTTACATAGTTTTGTATCATCTGCAAATATCGATATTTTACTGTGTAAACCTTCTACCAGATCATTAATGAATATGTTGAAGAGAACAGGTCCCAATACCGACCCCTGCGGTACCCCCACTGGTCACAGCGACCCAGTTAGAGACTACACCATTTATAACCACCCTCTGCTTTCTATCACTAAGCCAGTTACTAACCCATTTACACACATTTTCCCCCAGACCAAGCATTCTCATTTTGTGTACCAACCTCTTGTGCAGCAATGTATCAAACGCTTTGGAAAAATAGAGATATACCACGTCCAATGACTCACCGTGGTCCAGCCTATAGCTTACCTCTTCATAAAAACTGATTAGATTGGTTTGACAGGAGCGATTTCTCATAAACCCATGCTGATATGGAGTTAAACAGTTATTCTCATTGAGATAATCCAGAATAACATCCCTCAGAAACCCTTCAAATATTTTACCAACAATAGAGGTTAGACTTACTGGCCTATAATTTCCAGGTTCACTTTTAGAGCCCTTTTTGAATATTGGCACCACATTTGCTATGCGCCAGTCCTGCGGAACAGACCCCATCGCTAAAGAGTCCCTAAAAATAAGAAATAATGGTTTATCTATTACATTACTTAGTTCTCTTAGTACTCGTGGGTGTATGCCATCCGGACCCGGAGATTTATCTATTTTAATCTTATTTAGCCGGTTTCGCACCTCTTCTTGGGTTAGATTGGTGACCCTTAATATAGGGTTTTCATTGTTTCTTGGGATTTCACCTAGCATTTCATTTTCCACCGTGAATACAGTGGAGAAGAAGGTGTTTAATATGTTAGCTTTTTCCTCGTCATCTACAACCATTCTTTCCTCACTATTTTTTAAGGGGCCTACATTTTCAGTTTTTATTCTTTTACTATTGATATAGTTGAAGAACAGTTTGGGATTAGTTTTACTCTCCTTAGCAATGTGCTTCTCTGTTTCCTTTTTGGCAGCTTTAATTAGTTTTTTAGATAAAGTATTTTTCTCCCTATAGTTTTTTAGAGCTTCAATGGTGCCATCCTGCTTTAGTAGTGCAAATGCTTTCTTTTTACTGTTAATTACCTGTCTTACTTCTTTGTTTAGCCACATTGGGTTTTTCCTATTTCTAGTCCTTTTATTCCCACAATATATTAGGCTGAAGAGCTCTGTGTAGATCTGAAGCCTCTGTCACTCCATCTCTATTTCCGACATAGCACCACCTACTTTTTCACTACTTCTTTGCTGTGTGACTTCAGGCCAAGGAGTCATCAGTCAAGCAGGAGTTGAATAAAGTAAACATGGTCTTTCTGGTCTAATGGCAAAACAAAAAAAATAAAGTTCAATAGAGTCATTTTTCCTGCATGATTCAGCTGCAGGTAACACCCAAAGTCCTCAGCTCCTCCTGGAGCCACGTCTGTAGACTTTCCTCTCCAAACACACAACAAAGAAAAAAAAACAGTGGCTCTACATTTAACTCCCCAGCCACTGCCTTGAGGTGGAGATATGGTGAGTAGGCATCCCGCCCATCTCTGACCTATTCACCTAAAAAACCCATCACTCATCATGGCTGATTAACCCCTTCAAAACACAGCATGCAGGAGAGAAACTTATGGGTTTCTAGATCACGGAAGAAGGCAAACTTCATGACGCATATCTCCCATCACATACAGTGCCAGTGACCCTGTCACAAGCGGGATAATTACTTCATGTGATCTAGATTCTATGCTTCTCTTAATACATCCTAGAACTGTGTTTGCCTTTTTTGCTGCTGCATCACAGTGTTGGCTCATGTGCAGTCTGTGATCTATTAGTATACCCAAGTGTTTTTCACACGTGACGTTGCTTAGTCTCACTCGTCCCATTCTGTAGATGTATTTCTTGTTTTTCTTGCCTAGTTGTAGAATCTTCCATTTCTTCCTGTTAAATACCATTCTATTAGTTGCTGCCCATCGCTCAAGCTTGTTTAGATCCTTTTGAATCCTTTATCTTTTGTAGTGTTCGCTAACCCTCCTAGCATTGCATCATCTGCAAATTTGATCAGTTTACCTTCAGTTCCCTTATCTAGAGCTTTTATAAAAATTTTGAACACTGGGGCTAAGACAGAGCCTTGTGGTACCCCACTTGAAACACTCTTCCAGTTGGATGTGCAACCATTTGTCACCACTCTTTGAGTACAATCACTAAGCAAGTTATGAATCCATCTAACCATGGCCTTGTCAATCCCGAGATATACTATATCTACCACATTTCCCCGGTCCACCCAGTCAATGATTCCATCATAGACCCCAGGTGGCACTGGGTGGGAAATAGAGCTGGAAATTCAAACATTTCTCAGTAACGGATGATCGAACTGACCATGTACACCATTTTCCAAATTATTATGCAAATTACATTTTTCTCAGGTTTTCGTAAATGGTCGGTGCAAATGAGTCAGTCTAATAAAAGTCATTACCCATTAGAGTATACATCGAATTTTATTGAATAAACCTCCCAATGATAACAGTATAATCTCCAAAATGAATTAAAACTCAAAATGCACTGTTCCAAATTATTAGGCACAGTAGAATTTCTAAACATTTGATATGTTTTAAAGAACTGAAAATGCTCATTTGTGGAATTTGCAGCATTAGGAGGTCACATTCACTGAACAAAAAAGCTATTTGACTCCAAAACATCCTAACAGGCCAAGTTACATGTTAACATAGGAACCCTTCTTTGATATCACCTTCACAATTCTAGCATCCATTGAACTTGTGAGTTTTTGGAGAGTTTCTGCTTGTATTTCTTTGCATGAAGTCAGAATAGACTCCCATATCTGCTGTTTTAATGTGAACTGCCTCCCCACCTCATAGATCTTTTGCTTGATGATACTCCAAAGGTTCTCTATAGGGTTGAGGTCAGGGAAAGATGGTGGCTACACCATTAATCTCCTTTTATGCCCATAGCAGCCAATGACTCAGAGGTATTCTTTGCAGCATGAGATGGTGCATTGTCATGCATGAAGATGATTTTGCTCCTGAAGGCACGTTTCTGCTTTTTAGACCATAGAAGAAAGTTGTCAGTCAGAAACTCTATATACTTTGCAGAGGTCATTTTTATACCTTAAAGGGCCCTACCAGCTGTTTCCCCGTGATTCCGGCCCAAAACATGACTCTTCCACCTCCTTGCTGACGTCACAGCCTCGTTGGGACATGGTGGCCATCCAGCAACCATCCACTACTCCATCCATCTGGATGATCCAGGGTTGCTCAACACTCATCAGTAAACAAGACTGTTTGAAAATTAGTCTTCATGTATGTCTGGGCCCACTGCAACTGTTTCTGCTTGTGAACACTGTTTAGGGGTGGCCAAATAGTAGGTTTATGCACCACAGCAAGCCTTTGAAGGATCCTACACCTTAAGGTTCGAGGGACTCCAGAGGCACCAGCCACTTCAAATAACTTTGCTGCTTTGTAATGGTATTTTGGAAGCTGTTCTCTTAATCCAATAAATTTGTCTGGCAGAAACCTTCCTCATTATGCCTCTATCTGCATGAACTCTGTCTGTGCTCTTTTTCAGTCACAAATCTCTTCACAGTATGATGATCACTCTTACGTTTTCGTGAAATATCTAATTTTTTCATATCTTGTCCAAGGCATTGCACTATTTAACGCTTTTCAGCAGCAGAGAGATCCTTTTTCTTTCCCATATTGCTTGAAACCTGTGGCCTGCTTAATAATGTGGAACATCATTTTTAAGTAGTTTTCCTTTAATTAGAATCACCTGGAAAACTAATTATGACATGTGTTTAAGATTGATTTCAGTGATCCATTGAGCCCTGAGACACAATACCATCCACGAGTTTATTTGAAAAACAAAACAATTAAATCTTTATGACACTTAAATGAAATTTGCATAATAATTTGGAAAACCGTGTAAAGGTATTGCTGGACTTAGGTGTGGAAAGCTAAATGCACACATAAATAGTTTGGGGTCTGAAATCCTGCCTGGGGAAATGTGGATGTTGAATTTTATTGCCTGATCAATTTGTTCTCTTGGGAAATGTCCCTTCCAAAGACGTTTTGTAGCGGCTTACTCCCTTTCAATCTTGAGAACACATGCGCACTGGGCCAGTCTGAGCATGCATGTGTACTTGTGGTTGTGTGGAATACCTGTTGACTGACCAAATGTGTGGAAAGATGATCCTTATTAAAGCACTGTATATGTTTGTGTTGCTCATCAGTTAGTTAAGCAGTTTGCCAAATGACTTTGAGTCAGTACCTTTGGTACCTGTTTACACCTTGCAGTGTGGTGTGACTCGGAACTGCACTACATGGCTTGATTAAAAACTGTGGCAATACACACTTACGAGAAATGTCTTTAGTTTCTTCCACATTGCAGTCAGCGAGGACAAACAGTAAGTCCTATTAGAAAAGCAATGGGACTTGGATTTTTAAGTCATTTTCACGCATATGTAATTTTTTTTTAGTTTTTTTCTTTTTAGATAATGTAAAGCGCATTAAAAAAAATTTAATAGTATAGTGGATGAGACTTAGGCCTCGGACAGGTTTTTTCTTGTAAATTATAATCACCCTATCCTGAAATAACTTTTTAGCAGTGAGAATATGAGACATTTTGCTTGTTCATGCAGTAAGACTACGGCACGTCTTAGACACATACTGACCTTTTACAGACTATTTCCAGGAGGATTTATTAAATGAGGCTTGTGAGCCTTCACACAGAAACTACCAGAGATCATTTACTATTTTTGCATCTCATTAGACATCAACATGTTCGGCATCTTTTTCTCCAGACGTTATTTATCATTGATGACATCCTTTACCTGAGAGTCCATTTTATGATACATTTTGGACAGATTCTTTGGACCTATCTGCTGATTATATGTGTAGACATTACCTTAAGTGATCTTACCCTATTAGATGAGGGCCTGTAGAAATGACATAATTTAATGCACTTATATTATACAAAAACAGGTCCTCATAGCACAATACAATGATCCTCTTCAATTTCAAAAGCATATAACCAATAAAGACTCTTGAAGTAGCAACACGATCAACGTTTTAGGCAGGTGCGGAAAAATACTGTAAAGGTAGAATGCTTTCAAGAATAAAAGTGTTAAGAATTTATTTTTATCAATTAAAACATGCGAAGTGATCAAAACCCAAATCTAAATCAAATCAATATTTGGTGTAACCATCTTTTGCCTTCAAAACCGCATCAATTCTTCTAGATACACTTGCATAAAGTCAGGCATTTTGTAGGATTATAGTCAGGTGTACGAGAAAAACAACCTCACCTTTGTAGCAGAGTCTGACTGTCCCTCACCAAGTTTTAAATCTACTACACAACTGTTTGTACCAACGTCATATGAAAATGATGGATTATCACCTGTTCTGTGTGTACAGTGTGTGTACTGTGTAGACTGTATGTGTACTGTGTGTACAGTATCTGTACTGTGTACAGTGTGTGTACTGTATATATGTCGGTACATTGTGTGTGTACAGTATGTGTACTGTGTACAGTGTGTGTGTACTGTATATATGTCAGTACATTGTATGTGTACAGTATGTGTACTGTGTGTATACTGTATGTGTACTGTGTGTACAGTATGTGTACTGTGTACAGTGTGTGTACTGTATATATGTCGGTACATTGTGTGTACTGTGTACAGTGTGTGTGTACTGTATATATGTCAGTACATTGTATGTATGTGGGTGTACTGTGTGTACAGTATGTGGGTGTACTGTGTGTACAGTCAGGGCTGCCACTAGAAATTTCGGGGCCCCGTACTGGCAAAATTTTCGGGGCCCCCTTGAAACTCCGCCCAGGCTCCACCCCAGCCCCGCCTCCAGGCTCCACCCCACGAACTGTCCACAGTCCCACCACTCTCTCTTGGAAAATCTCCACTTCTCACCTATCACACATTGACAGTTCCCATCACCAGATCACACATATAGCCGGCAGCTTTTGTTTTGGCCAAAAGATTTTTTAAGCCGCCACCACAACAAGGTAGACACTTTTGGCCGGGCCCTACTCTACTGTAACCTACTAAATATTTGTTAAAATATGCAATACAATTTAGGTATATTTTTATTTATTTTTCAATTTTTAAAATGACCTATAATACTATATACAAGGAACAAATACCACAACACTATGACCAGATGACATATTACCACCACAGTGATCGAATAATATAAAATACAAGGAACAAATACCGCTACACCATGACCAGACCACATATTACCTCCACATCATGACCAGACCACATATTACCAACAATGACTGAATACTACAATACTGATCAGTAATACAAAAAAAACCCACAATACTATCACCATCAGTGCCATTATGCACAGGAGATCTGTAATTAGTAAGCAGTGTCTGTGTACAGATAATACAGTGATCACTGGTGACATTACACACAGGAGCTCTGTATATAATGTATAGATAATACAGTGATCACTGGTGACATTGTACACAGGACCTCTGTATATAGTATACAGTGTATAGTGTAAGTGTATAGGTAACACTGACTCACCAGTGACGTCTCTAGGTGAAGTCCTTCATCTTTCATCCAGCACAGACCGCCATCACTTTATCCAGCCAGGACTCGTCTCTGCAGGAAATAAAACAGTTATCTCGAGTTCCGCTTGTAGAACACATTACTTAATTTTCCCAACTTCTACATTACACCACATGAAGAAGGCAACATAGTATCACTCTACACAGTAACAGGACTGCCCCCCCCATTTAAAACAGTATACTCAAAAAATAAAATAAATACATCACTGCAATAATAATATCCCTTAATTAGCCCCTATGGTAATATTCGCCATCCTGGCCACCGTGTGTCTCATTTCAGGCTCCAGCCATATGTTCTCTCATCGTGCCCTCATGAGTATCCATTCTACCCCATATGATCTCCCCATCCTGCCCCATCTGTCTCCATCGTATCCATCCTGCCCCATCTGTTTCCAATCCTGCACCATCTCTGTCCAGCACTCTGCCCCATCTCTGTCCAGCACTCTGCCCCATCTCTGTCCAGCACTCTGCCCCATCTCTGTCCAGCACTCTGCCCCATCTCTGTCCAGCACTCTGCCCCATCTCTGTCCAGCACTCTGCCCCATCTCTGTCCAGCACTCTGCCCAGCACTCTGCCCAGCACTCTGCCCCATCTCTGTCCAGCACTCTGCCCCATCTCTGTCCAGCACTCTGCCCCATCTCTGTCCAGCACTCTGCCCCATCTCTGTCCAGCACTCTGCCCCATCTCTGTCCAGCACTCTGCCCCATCTCTGTCCAGCACTCTGCCCCATCTCTGTCCAGCACTCTGCCCCATCTCTGTCCAGCACTCTGCCCCATCTCTGTCCAGCTTTCTGCCCCCCATGTGTCCAGCTTTCTGCCCCCCATGTGTCCAGCTTTCTGCCCCCCATGTGTCCAGCTTTCTGCCCCCCATGTGTCCAGCTTTCTGCCCCCCCCCTGTCCAGCTTTCTGCCCCCCCCCCGTGTCCAGCTTTCTGCCCCCCCGTGTCCAGCTTTGTCCCCCCCCGTGTCCAGCTTTGTCCCCCCCCGTGTCCAGCTTTCTGCCCCCCCCCGTGTCCAGCTTTACTGCCCCCTCTGTGTCCAGCTTTACTGCCCCCTGTGTCCAGATTTACTGCCCCGTGTCCAGATTTACTGCCCCCTCTGTGTCCAGCTTTACTGCCCCCTCTGTGTCCAGCTTTACTGCCCCCTGTGTCCAGCTTTACTGCCCCCTCTGTGTCCAGCCTTCTGCCCCCCGTGTCCAGCTTTACTGCCCCCTGTGTCCAGCCTTCTGCCCCCCGTGTCCAGCCTTCTGCCCCCCGTGTCCAGCTTTACTGCCCTTCTGTGTCCAGCGGCCTTCTGCCCCCCCCCCCCGTGTCCAGCTTTACTGCCCCCATGTCCAGCGGCCTTCTGCCCCCTCTGTGTCCAGCTGCCTTCTGCCCCCTCTGTGTCCAGCTGCCTTCTGCCCCCTCTGTGTCCAGCTGCCTTCTGCCCGCTCTGTGTCCAGCTGCCTTCTGCCCCCTCTGTGTCCAGCTGCCTTCTGCCCCGTGTCCAGCTGCCTTCTGCCCCCCTGTGTCCAGCTGCCTTCTGCCCCCTCTGTGTCCAGCTGCCTTCTGCCCCCTCTGTGTCCAGCTGCCTTCTGCCCCCCTGTGTCCAGCTGCCTTCTGCCCCCCTGTGTCCAGCGGCCTTCTGCCCCCCTGTGTCCAGCGGCCTTCTGCCCCTCTGTGTCCAGCGGCCTTCTGCCCCCTCTGTGTCCAGCGGCCTTCTGCCCCCTCTGTGTCCAGCGGCCTTCTGCCCCCTCTGTGTCCAGCGGCCTTCTGCCCCCTCTGTGTCCAGCTGCCTTCTGCCCGCTCTGTGTCCAGCTGCCTTCTGCCCCCTCTGTGTCCAGCTGCCTTCTGCCCCCTCTGTGTCCAGCTGCCTTCTGCCCCCCTGTGTCCAGCTGCCTTCTGCCCCCTCTGTGTCCAGCTGCCTTCTGCCCCCCTGTGTCCAGCTGCCTTCTGCCCCCGTGTCCAGCTTTACTGCCCCCCTGTGTCCAGCTGCCTTCTGCCCCCGTGTCCAGCTGCCTTCTGCCCCCTCTGTGTCCAGCTGCCTTCTGCCCCCCTGTGTCCAGCGGCCTTCTGCCCCCCTGTGTCCAGCGGCCTTCTGCCCCCCTGTGTCCAGCTGCCTTCTGCCCCCCTGTGTCCAGCGGCCTTCTGCCCCCCTGTGTCCAGCTGCCTTCTGCCCCCTCTGTGTCCAGCCTTCTGCCCAAACTCCCCCCCCCCCCCCGATCGCCGCTCTTAATAGAAAAAAAAAAAAGTTCTACTTACCGATGCGGGCCCCCTCTGCTCACCGGGCCCCTTACGCCAGTCACGGCTGTAATGCCCTGATGGCGGCCCTGTGTACAGTATATATGTGTGTACAGTGTGTGTGCTGTATGTGTAGTGTGTACAGTATGTGTGTACTGTATATATGTGGGTACATTGTGTTTACTGTGTACAGTATGTGTACTGTCTGTGTACTGTGTGTACAGTGTGTGTGTACTGTATATATGTGTGTACAGTATGTGTACTGTCTGTGTACTGTGTGTACAGTGTGTGTGTACTGTATATATGTGTGTACAGTATGTGTACTGTGTGCTGTATGTGTACTGTGTACTGTATGTGTGTACTGTGTGTGTACAGTATATGTGTGTACAGTATGTGTGTGCTGTATATGTGTACAGTATGTGTGTGTGGACAGTATATATACATGTGTTTGTGTGTATATATAAAATATGTATAATACTTACGTACTTTAAGTAATTAAACTTGCAGCAGTGTATGCAGCTTGCAGTCAGGCTCATGAGCTGCTGACTACAGTTGTAAAATTAACAGACATTGTTAATGACAATTTTGTAGTGCAGTTATGGAGTGCAGAGTACATTTATTACAAAAACTATTTTCTTTTTTGTTTGTCTCCCTTTGCTACCAATCACATGCATGTGTAATGAGTTACCGTTTTCAGTGGAGCTCTAACCCACTCTGCCATCACATGACTGCATTTGAGACCGAATTACACAGTGTCTGTTGTTTGGAGCGGAGGTCACTTTTTGGAATTTTCTCTATGTACAGTTAGGTCCATATGTATTTGGACAGAGACAACATTTTTCTAATTTTGGTTATAGACATTACCACAATGAATTTTAAACAAAACAATTCAGATGCAGTTGAAGTTCAGACTTTCAGCTTTCATTTGAGGGTATCCACATTAAAACTGGATGAAGGGTTTAGGAGTTTCAGCTCCTTAACATGTGCCACCCTGTTTTTAAAGGGACCAAAAGTAATTGGACAGTTGACTCCAGGGCTATTTCATGGACAGGTGTGGGCAATCCCATCGTTATGTCATTCTCAATTAACCCCTTAGTGACAGAGCCAATTTGGTACTTAATGACCAGGCCAATTTTTGCAATTCTGACCACTGTCACTTTATGAGGTTATAACTCTGGAACGCTTCAACGGATCCCGTTGATTCTGAGATTGTTTTTTCGTGACATATTGTACTTCATGTTAGTGGTAACATTTCTTCGATAATACTTGCGATTATTTATGAAAAAACCGGAAATATGGCGAAAATTTTTAAAATTTTGCAATTTTTAAACTTTGTATTTTTATGCCCTTAAATCAGAGAGATATGTCATGAAAAATAGTTAATAAATAACATTTCCCACATGTCTACTTTACATCAGCACAATTTTGGAAACAAAATTTTTTTTTTTGTTAGGGAGTTATAAGGGTTAAAAGTTGACCAGCAATTTCTCATTTTTACAACACCATTTTTTTTTAGGGACCACATCACATTTGAAGTCATTTTGAGGGGTCTATATGATAGAAAATAATGAAGTGTGACACCATTCTAAAAACTACACCCCTCAAGGTTCTCAAAACCACATTCAAGAAGTTTATTAACCCTTTACGTGCTTCACAGGAACTGAAACAATGTGGAAGGAAAAAATTAACATTTAACTTTTTTTTGCAAACATCTTAATTCAGAACCATTTTTTTTATTTTCACAAGTGTAAAAACAGAAATGTAACCATAAATTTTGTTATGCAATTTCTCCTGAATACGCCAATACCCCATATGTGGGGGTAAACCACTGTTAGGGCGCACCGCAGAACTTAGAAGTGAAGGAGCGCCGTTTGACTTTTTCAATGCAGAATTGGCTGGAATTGAGATCAGACGCCATGTCACGTTTAGAGAGCCCCCGATGTGCCTAAACAGTGGAAACCCCCCACAAGTGACACCATTTTGGAAACTAGACCCCTTAAGGAACTTATCTAGATGTGTGGCGAGCACTTTGAACCCCCATGTGCTTCACAGAAGTTTATAACGTAGAGCCGTGAAAAAAAAAAATTGCATTTTTTCTACAAAAATGATCTTTTTGCCCACAAATTTTTATTTTCACAAGGGTAACAGGAGAAATTAGACCACTAAAGTTGTTGTGCAATTTCTCCTGAGTACGTCGATACCCAATATGTGGGGGTAAACCACTGTTTGGGCGCACCGCAGAGCTTGGAAGAGAAAGAGTGCCGTTTTACTTTTTCAATGTAGAATTGGCTGGAATTGAGATCGGACGCCATGTCGCGTTTGGAGAGCCCCTGATGTGCCTAAACAGTAGAAATCCCCCACAAGTGACCCCATTTTGGAAACTAGACCCCCCATGGAACTTATCTAGATGTGTGGTGAGAACCTTGAATGCCCAAGTGCATTCAAGTGCAAGATTTTTTAGCCACCAAATTTTTATTTTCACAAGGGTAACAAGAGAAATTGGACCCCAAAAGTTGTTGTCCAATTTGTCCTGAGTATGCTGGTACCCCATATGTGGGGGTAAACCACTGTTTGGGCGCACGGCAGAGCTCGGAAGGAAGGAGCGCCGTTTTGGAATGCAGACTTTGATAGAATGGTCTGCGGGTATTATGTTGCGTTTGCAGAGCCCCTGATGTACCTAACCAGTAGAAACCCTCCACAAGTGACCCCATTTTGGAAACTAGACCCCCCAAGGAACTTATCTAGATGTGTGGTGAGAACTTTGAATGCCCAAGTGCTTCACAGAAGTTTAGAATGCAGAGTCGTGAAAATAAAAAATATTTTTTTTTTCCACAAAAAAGATATTGTAGCCCCCAAGTTTTTATTTTCACAAGGGTAACAGGAGAAATTGGACTGCAATAGTTGTTGTCCAATTTATCCCGAGTACGCTGATGCACCATATGTGGGGGTAAACCACTGTTTGGGCGCACGGCAGAGCTCAGAAGGGAGGGAGCACCATTTGACTTTTTGAGCGCAAAATTGGCTGTCGTGTTTGGAGACCCCCTGATGTACCTAAACAGTGGAAACCCCCCAATTCTAGCTCCAACCCTAACCCCAACACACCCCTAACCCTAATCCCAACCTGATCCATAATCCTAATCACTAACCCTAACCATAATCACAACCCTTATCCCAAAACAACCCTAATGTCAACCCTAACCATAACCCTAATCAAAACCCTAAATCCAACACACCCCTAATCCTAATCTCAACCCTAACCTCAAACCTAACCCTAATCCCAATACACCCCTAATCACAACCCTAACCTTAACCCTAATCCCAAACCTAACCCTAATCCCAAGCGTAACCCTAATGCCAACCCTAACCCTAATACCAACCCTAATCCAAACCCTAACCCTAATCCAAACTCTAACCCTAACTTTAGCCCCAACCCTAGCCCTAACTTTAGCCCCAACCCTAACCCTAGCCCTAGGGCTACTTTCACACTTGCGTCGTTTGGCATTCCGTCGCAATCCGTCGTTTTGGACAAGAAACGGATCCTGCAAATGTGCCCGCAGGATGCGTTTTTTGCCCATAGACTTGTATTGCCGACGGATCGTGACGGATGGCCACACGTCGCGTCCGTCGTGCACTGGATCAGTTGTGTTTTGGCGGAGCGTCGGCACAAAAAACGTTCAATGAAACGTTTTTTTGTACGTCGCATCCGCCATTTCTGACCGCGCATGCGTGGCCGTAACTCCGCCCCCTCCTCCCCAGGACATAGATTGGGCAGCGGATGTGTTGAAAAACTACAGCTGCTGCCCACGTTGTGCACAATTTTCACAACGTGCGTCGGTATGTCGGGCCGACGCATTGCGACGGCCCCGTACCGACGTAAGTGTGAAAGAAGCCTAACCCTAAGTTTAGCCCCAACCCTAACCCTAAATTTAGCCCCAACCCTAACCCTAAATTTAGCCCCAACCCTAACCCTAAATTTAGCCCCAACCCTAGCCCTAACCCTAGCCCTAACCCTAACCCTACCCCTAACCCTAATTTTAGCCCCAACTGCTGTTCTCCTGCCGGCCGGCAGATGGAGACAGATGGCGGGCGCACTGGGCATGCGTCCGCCATGTTCTTCTGCCGGTGGCCAGGAGGAGCAGCAAGAGGATCCAGGGACCTAGGTGAGTATGCTAGGGTCCCCGAATCCCCCTATTTCTCTGTCCTCTGATGTGCGATCACATCAGAGGACAGAGAATTACACTTTACTTTTTTTTTTTTTTTTGCGGTCGCCGGTAAACAGTTAATTACCGGCGATCGCAAAACAGGGGTCGGTAATACCGACCCCGATCATGCTCTTTGGGGTCTCGGCTACCACCGGCAGCCGAGACCCCAAAGATTCTCCCGGTGCTGGCCGGCGGGCGCACTGCGCATGCGCCCGCCATTTTGAAGATGGTGGCGCCCACCGGGAGACACGAGGAGCATCAGGGGAGCTAGGTGAGTATTGGGGGGCCACCTGGGACCCCTTTTCTCTGTCCTCCGATGTGCGATCACATCGGAGGACAGAGAAATTAAAAAGAGATCGCTTTTTTTTTTTTTTTTGCGATCGCCGGTAAACGGTTAATTACCGGCGATCGCAAATGCGGGGTGGGTTAAAAAACCCCCGAATCATGTTCTCTGGGGTCTCGGATACCCTCGGCAGCCGAGACCCCGGAGAAAATCGGCCTCTGGGGGGCGCTATGGACTTTTTCCACAGCGCCGTTAATTAACGGCGCTGTGGTTTAAGTACCCTTAGCGGCCGCCGTTAAAAGGCGTATCGGCAGTCGCTAAGGGGTTAAGCAGATAAAAGGCCCGGAGTTGATTTGAGGTGTGGTGTTTGCATTTGGAAGGTTTTGCTGTGAAGTAAACATGCGGTCACAGGAGCTCTCCATGCAGGTGACACAAGCCATCCTTAAGCTGCGAAAACAGAAAAAACCCATCTGAGAAATTGCTACAATATTAGGAGTGGCAAAATCTACAGTTTGGTACATCCTGAGAAAGAAAGAAAGCACTGGTGAACTCATCAATGCAAAAAGACCTGGGTGCCCACGGAAGACAACAGTGGTGGATGATCGCAGAATAATCTCCATGGGGAAGAGAAACCCCTTCACAACAGCCAACCAAGTGAACAGCACTCTCCAGGAGGGCGGCGTATCAATATCCAAATCTACCATAAAGAGAAGACTGCAAGAAAGTAAATACAGAGGGTTCACTGCATGGTGCAGCCACTCAAGCATCAAGAATAAAAAGACTGGACTTTGCTAAAAAACATCTAAAAAAGCCAGCACAGTTCGGGAAGACCATTCTTTGGACAGATGAAACCAAGGTCAACCTCTACCAGAATGATGGAAAGAGAAAAGTATGGCGAAAGTGTGGTACAGCTCATGATCCAAAGCATACCACATCATCTGTAACACACGGCGGAGGCAGTGTGATGGCTTGGGCATGCATGGCTTCCAGTGGCACTGGGTCACTAGTGTTTATTGATGATGTGACAGGACAGAAGCAGCCGAATGAATTCTGAGGTATTCAGAGACATACTGTGTGCTCAGATCCAGCCAAATGCAGCCAAACTGATTGGTCGTCGTTTCATACTACAGATGGACAATGACCCAAAGCATAAAGCCAAAGCAACCCAGGAGTTTATTAAAGCAAAGAAGTAAAATATTCTTGAATGGCCAAGTCAGTCACCTGATCTCAACCCAACTGAGCAGCATTTCACTTGTTAAAGACTAAACTTCAGACAGAAAGGCCCACAAACAAACAGCAACTGGAAACCACCGCAGTGAAGGCCTGGCAGAGCATCAAAAAGGAGGAAACACAGCGTCTGGTGATGTCCATGAGTTCAAGACTTCAGGCAGTCATTGCCAACAAAGGGTTTTCAAACCAAGTACTAAAAATGAACGTTTTATTTAAAATTATTGAATCTGTCCAATTACTTTTGGACCCTTTAAAAACAGGGTAGCACATGAACCCTTCATCCAATTTTAATGTGGATACCCTCAAATGAAAGCTGAAAGTCTGAACTTCAACTGCATCTGAATTGTTTTGTTTATAATTCATTGTGGTAATGTCTATAACCAAAATTTGAAAAATGTTGTCTGTCTAAATATATGTGGACCTAACTGTAAGTCTATAAGACCCAGAACTAAGCTTTATATCCTCAAATCTGAGTCTCCTAGACTCACTTTGAAAAAAATGGCCACCTCTCCACACAAGAATGCTGTGTGATTTGGCATGGTGACGGATGCAGTGATGTGACGACGGACCAGAGTGCCGCTGAAAGCGGCAGAAGATGGCAAATAGGGAATGTATTACTGCGCGTATGATTGCTATCACCAGAGTGGTCCTATAAGTTTATATATGGCCGGATTTTCTTATGGCTGTAAGCCATGTGCAGCCTTCTATCCTGGCAGTGGTAAGGACAGTGTAAGAGCTTTGGGGTCTTCCATGGTTGCATTACTGCCCCATGCTTAATTTTCAATTTGGAATAATAACAGCAATTTCCTTTCCAACTTCTTATGCACAATAGAGTTAATGAGGGGAACGATTTGTTACATTGTTAATCATGCTGTCATGGTTATAACTGACTTAATCTTCATAGATTTTAATTGGCTTTATCTGTAACCATGCAATGTGATTACAAGGAGATTCACAACCAATGCATTAAATTAAAATCTGGGTTTATTGTCTATTGTCTAACTATTCAAGAGAAATTTGAAAATAATGATTTATTAAAAGTGTGAAGAATGGAGCAGTTTGCATTGTGAATGTCCTTTTAAAGGCGAACTCCATCAAGTTTAATTGGTCTCCTATAAATAAGACTGGTCCTAGCATAAGTGTGAAATATATATTAGATTATTGGTTAATTTCCATGTAGCTCCCTTCATAGAAACCATAAAATTACTTTATGCTGTATATTAAGTTCTGTTTGAACTACATGGATTATTTCAGCATCATGAGTATTGGGACACCCCACAAAATGACATCTTCCACTTTCGGCAGGGGACTCTCCAGACTGATGTAAGGCCTCCTGCAAGTCCTGAGGAGGCGATGAATGAAATAGGAATCTCTGCTATACCCCTCCATATGACCCTGATCTGGGTTAGATTTATACACGTGCAATTTGTATAAATGATAAATTAGCTTTATTGTTTATGATCTTGTCCGGTGTAAATGGGCCAGATGTGCTGAAATAGTGGTTCTTCAAACATGAAGTTCAATCTAGACAGCCAAAATAAACTGTGTATGCAGTAAATGCAACAGAGGTAAGACTTAAACGTATTGTTTAAAAGAGAATCTGTCATCAGGTTTTTGCCGCCCCATGTGAAAGTGACATAAAGGGTCAGAGACCCTGAATCCAACATTGGGTCACGTATTGGATTCCTTGATGTAGTTTTATAAAGAAAGTCTCTCTTACCTGATGCAGCTCTATTAGTCTTATAAACAATCTCCTGTTATGTAATCCTCGATATTCATGAGCTCTGACTAATCCAGCTCTTTAGGAATAATCAACATCTTTCTGCCTATGCACAGTAAACACAGAAAGCTGTTAATCAATGTTGTGGGTAGAGTTATATAGAGCTCATCCTCGAGAGGACCATCAGATATGCGCATGCATTTTATCAAACAGACTAGAAGAAGCCCAGTAATAGCCCATTTACACATCCAGATTCACAGGGCGACAAATGTTCTATGCAAACAGAATAATCATGAATGCAATAGTTGTGTTGCATAGGACATCATGTTCTCAGCAGCACATCTTGGTTACACAGGATGATGTGCTGTCGATAACTGATATTTTAAACCGACTTACACAGGGACAAATGTTTTGTTCATTCATCGGGTGATTGCCGGCCGGTTTACGATAATGGGAAACAAGTTTGTTACCAATTATTGGCCAATCTAAATAAGCCTAAGGTGATATATTGCTAGAATCAGTGTCTCTCTTCCTATTTTATGCTGCTTTCTGTTAAGGAAGTATAAACCTAGTGATGGATTCCCTTTGAGTCCAGAGAACCTCTTGATACAGCCTGATTATGAAGTTTTGTGCCCATGTCTGTTAGGAAGTTGACCTCTTTTTTTTTTTTTGTTTTCTACCATTTAAATTCAGGTCATTGCCAGCGATCCATTCTGGGTCCCAACTACGGAGGAGGAATACTTACACTTCGGAGAGAAAGCGGACTCTGAAAATCAAGCAAGGAAATACATGAACTCTGTGAGGAAACGTAAAGGACTTTATGTGGAGGAGAAGATTGTGGAACACGCAGAGAAGCAGAGGACTCTGAGCAAGAACAAATAATTATTCTCAGCTTCTTTCTCTGTTCTTGTTGTAAAGTTTCCCCAGTAATTATTTGTATGTGTTGCTCGTAGTCTAAAACTTTCACAGGCTGTGGAGCAGATTTTAATAAATGTAACTGATGAGACAATTGACTCTGCTAGTGTTTTCTGTCTGTTAATAACTCCTAGTGTGTAGGCTTGTACTATCCTCAGTCTGCAGAGCCAGAAGCTAAACCCTCCGCAGAGTCGCAGTCAGATACAAAGGCGTTCTGTAAGCTGGGCTGCCGACACCATTAATAAGTGCTGAACGTTGGTAGAAAAGAGCATGCCTTGTATATATGAATACATACAATCTCATACTTATGTACTCGGGTCACGTACTGTAATATGATCGTTATTATACCCACCAAGCATGTCAGCTCATTCCATTATTGGAGTTCTCTTCACATTAGTTGCTGCATTTGGAGAACTAAAGTAGAACTCGATGTTCTGTCAGGTTAGATCAATATCATTATCATCTGAAAAGCTACTTTGTCTCATATTAAAATTAAAACTCATATGTTTTCTGTGGCTCTGGAACTCAGCCATGCTGCCCTTCTCCCCACTGTATTGTGTGTGGCTTTAAAGTGAACCTGTCAGCAGGATTGTGCACAGTAACCTACAGGAAGTGTCAGGTCGGAGCCATTATACTGATTACAATGATGCCTTGGTTAATGAAATCTGTCTTGTGGTTGTTGTGTAACTTTTATTTTCAGTTTTGAGTTATTGATATGCCCGTGCTTCGGGGTAGCCTGTGGGGGGTGCTTCACGTGGTGCTCTGATTGGCTATTCATAATGCAGATTGCTGACAGGTCACTCATTCCTCTCTGACCTGCCCCCTATTTTACATACTGATTATTATATGTGTTGAAGAAACAAAATATCACCTTCAGCAGGCAGGGGATGATCGCATGTATAATGTGCATTAAATTGTTTTATTTAAGCAGAGACATTGATTCTGAAAATATATATATATATATATATATATATCAAAATGGCTCCAGCATCTGTCGGCGGTTCAATAGATGCTACTGCGCAGGTGCCATTTTGCTACAGGTAAAAAAAAAATTGTCTCCACCAAGATTGGCAATCCCATGCATGCTACTGTGCAGTCGCCACCGTAGCCATCGTGGTGGAGACCTTTTTTTTGCCTGCGCAGTAGCTTCTATTGGATCACTAATAGATGTTACGCCATTTTGAGAAAAAAAAATATTTTTCATAATGAATGTATATGACTAAATAAAACAATTTAATGCACATTATCCATGATTTTTTTCAATACATATAATAATCAGTATGTAAAATAGGGGGCAGGTTACTGAGGGATCAGTGACCTGTCAGATGCCATCAGTATGAATAGCTAAGCTGAGCACCACCAGAATGGCCACCCATAGCCCCACCCATACTGAGGCAGGAGAATCTCATTAACTCAAAACAAAGATTAAGCAACAACCACAAGACCGATTTCATCAAGCAAGGTATCATTGTAATCAGTATAACGGCGCCGACCTGACACTGTAGGTTACTCAACACAATCCTGCTGACAGCTTCACTTGGACAACTGCAGAAGAAACCTCCCTGATTTGCCCTGCATGAGCACAAAAGGTAGCTAAGGTAAACCCCATGGTTAAATGGGCAGGTCTACAGAAGGCCACAAGCCAAAGATGAACTGGTTAAGAGGAGTTTAATTGAAAACAATTTCCAGAAATACAGGTTTTTGAGTTAAGTTATTAGACATTATAAAAAATGTTAAATTTGTATTCGCCAGGTATGGTGACATTTTTCCAAAAATCTCAAGCACTCCGACAGCCTTGGTAATGTCAAAGTAGCCTCAACATGAAAACAGATGGTAGCTCTGTAGCATCAACAGCCCATTTAATAACCCGTACATGGACAGACTTTTCATGGTTGTAGAATTAAAAAAGGCCCCCAAATTTTCCACCTTAGTCACCTGTTATCAGACAGATAGTTCTGTGCAGAGGACTGACTCAAACTGATGGTGTCGCTGTTAGAGGTAACATCATCCTGCTGTTACTGAGAGCTCATTGTTCAAATTTACTGGGACCAACGTATTTTCATAAAATGCGAGTTGAATTCAATTTACATTGAATCAATTTCATCACCTCTAGTTGTAGTCTTTTCAGTAATATCAATATCAATCCGTTGTTTAGTGAAAGAAGAAGTTACAATATTAAAAAAAGCCCAGTGTGCAGATTTCAAATTTATCTTTTTAATACAAATTATAATATGAATAATAAAGCAATATTGCAAAAAAAACTACTTTAACATTTTAACACCAAATCCTGACTTAAACTTCATTTCATTTTCCCTTTAACCACTTTGCTCTCTGCAGAAGTTCTACAAGACTGACTGTTTCAGGATCTTGTAGAAAATGATGCAGACTAACAAATTGTGAAGGCAACTAGATTTGTTTTGTTCAATCTGGCAATTAATTTTCCTTTAACTATACAACGTTTTTATGCGCATGTTAACTATAATTGTTACACTTGGTTTTGATTGAAAGGTCCTGAAGATCATTCTTGGCGTGCTCTCTCTCTCTTCTCTGCTTAAAAAAAAATCAGTATTAACAATATTTGGGAATTGCTGGTTAAGCAATGTGCTACTTGTTAGCAATAATGTGCTGAAACTAGATCTACTCTTACAGAGTACCTGTCACCAGGTAAAAAAAAAGTTTTCATTTGTATATTATTCCCGCTGCTCCCTTGAGTATTACATTTTCCTAAAAATCCGCCATATGCTTCCAGAGTTGTGGATCTTTTTATTTTACTGCAAATTTTTATTGTCTTTACATTGGGTGTATTTCACATTACGTACAGCAAAGACCCAATTAAGATTGACTCATCCCAGAGAAGTTTGAAAGCAGTGTTGCTTCACAATGGAAATATGAAACCATCAATCACTATTGCTCACTCATATCATCTAAAGGAAAGTTATGAAAATCTGTGAGTTGTTTTGGATGCTATACAATATAAGCATCATCATTGGAATATCTGTGGAGATTTGAAAGTGACTGGTCTGCTAATGGGAATGCAAGGAGGTTTCACAAAATATTGTTGCTTCTTGTGTTTATGGGACTGTAGAAATACAGTAGAGCAATTATGTTGTGATTGGGGACAGAGAAACATCTATGCTCCAGGTAGAGACAATGTTCAGCATAATCCTTTAGGTGCTCCAACAAAAATCTTTCTTCCTCCAATACATATAAAGTTGGGATTGATTAAAAACTTTGTGAAAGCCATGGCAAAGACAAATTCACAAGGGTTCCAGTACATTTCACATGCAAATTGCCTCTTCAGAGAAAAAGAGGACTTAAACTCTATAGCTCCACCTGTCGGAAGTAGCAATCCTACAAGTCATAATCAACCCTTTAACGAGTCATTCAATATGACTTAAGATAAAAGCCAAATCAGTATCTCAATTCGCAGACACGGTGTTTCGGGCTGTTGGTCCTAGTCAGTGCGAAGCATGAGAACTAATTTGGCTAGATGAGAGGCTCTGGATTGGGGTCTAAGGGGCAACGTTTCTCCTTATGCAGAGTGACATATCACCTCTGACTTGTCAAGGTAAGGAGGCTTATTCGCCATGCAATGCTCCTCTGGGAAATATAATATGCAAATTGCCTCTAAAGAGAAAAAGAGGACTTAAACTCTATAGCGCCATCTGTTGGAAGTAGCGATACTACAAGTCACAATCAACCCTTTAACGAGTCGTGCAATATGACTTATGATGAAAGCCAAATCAGTATCTCAATTCCCAGACACTGTGTTTCGGGCTGTTGGCCCTCGTCAGTGCGAAGCATGGGAACTAATTTGGCTAGATGAGAGGCTCTGGACTGAGGTCTAAAGGGCAACGTTTCTCCT
The DNA here is from genome assembly GCF_032444005.1 of Ranitomeya imitator. Taxonomy (NCBI): domain Eukaryota; kingdom Metazoa; phylum Chordata; class Amphibia; order Anura; family Dendrobatidae; genus Ranitomeya; species Ranitomeya imitator. Next base: position 516,008,904 of record NC_091285.1, read on the forward strand.
TATGGAAAGTGACATACCATCTCTGGCTTGTCAAGGTAAGCCCGAAACACCGTGTCTGCAAATTGAGATACTGATTTGGCTTTTATCCCAAGTCATATTGCACAACTTGTTAAAGGGTTGATTGTGACTTGTAGGATCACTACTTCCAACAGGTGGCGCTACAAAGTTTAAATCCTCTTTTTCTCTGAAGAGGCAATTTGCATATTATATTTCCTAGAGGAACATTGCACGGCGAATAAGCCTCCTTACCTTGACAAGCCAGAGCTGGTATGTCACTCTCCATAAGGAGAAACGTTACCCCTTAGACCACAGTACATTTCACAGAAATTCTCCAGCATTCCACCAGCAAAACTGAAGGAAGGGGTATTTTTAGGTCCTCAGATCAGAGAGCTTATGAGAAATTATGTGTTTGAAGGAACTCTAAATGATAAGGAATTGAGATCTTGGAAAAGCTTCAAGTGGATCTGTGAAAACTTCTTAGGAAAAAAAATCTCAAGAATATGTTGAAGGTGTTGAGAAACTGCTAAATGCATACCAGTGTCTTGGATGTCACATGTCTCTGAAAATGCACTCTTTGCATTCACATTTAGATTTCTTCCCTCAACATTTTGGGTATGTAAGCAGTGAACAAGGCGAGCGGTTTCACCAGGACGTTGAAGTAATGGAACACCGCTACCAGGGTCTTTAGAATGCCTCAATGATGACAGACTACTGTTGGATGTTATATAAGGACAACCCTGAAAAATCGTATCAACAACAGTCTAATGTCAAGCACTTTTAATTTTTGCTCATATTTTGGTTTCTATTTTGCATGTGAAATTATTTTGGTTCAATAAAAACGGTTTTGTAATGTGAACCATTTTTTTCTGATATGTAGATTACTGTTTACTTAATGTTGCCAGTATATTTCCTATACCTTATAATAATGATGCTGCTCCATGGAAACTATACGTGCTACAGAAAAACTATGTACATTTTTGAAATTAGGACAAAAAGATGATTCGGAAAAGTACAAAGTCACCTGCGATGATCACAAAAAACATTTTTTCCAGTTCACCACCTGACAGCACCATTGGAGGACGTCCTTCTTACCCTCAGTGGGACAGGAACAACAAGCGGTTAAAAGGACCCTCCCCACTCCACCCACCAGTTTTTTTCCTGTACCACTGTGGATGGGAATGGCAAGCTTTTCCTCCGACTGTGCTGTGCAGATGGTGGGGATCAGGGGGGCCCATCCTTTCCCTTCCCTGTGGCAAGACATCTGCGGCTGATACCTGCTATGGGGAGTCTCTCAGCCTCCCCAGTGCAGCGCTGCTACTGGGGTCAGGTCCGTCTCCTCCGCTCAGGTGGCTCTCGGTCCGGGCACCTGTCTGCCGGGGGTGAGTGCGGCGTCCGCTTCCAGCATGCGGCCGGTTCCAGCATGCGGCCGCAGCTTTCTCCAGAGACCGCTTCCAAGCGGCCACTTCTGGGTCCAGCGGCCGCGTCACTTCCGGCCGCGACAGCCACGTCACTTCCGGTCGCGGCCAACGCGGGAGCATGGCGCCGGCAGCAGCGCTGGCCTCGGGTGAGGCGTTACAGCTCGGTCAACCGCAGCAGCGGTAAGGAGGGCAGGATCAACCAGGTAAATCCTATATAAACGTCTTAAGGGGTCTTTATGCCGCCGGCCATCCTGACAGGGAGCACTCGGCTATACGGCTAGAATTGTCCTCATTATGGAGGAAACAGCCAGACCTAAGGGGACAGACCAGCTTCAGGGGCACGTGAGTGGGCTATACTAAGCCATACCACAATGCTCACCCCTCCCTTTTCTTCCCTTTCTACGGAGTATATCTATGTATCTCTATCCTAGGCAGAGTCTCCCATCCCCGCACCCGAAATGAAAAAATCAGGGAAAAGTAAATGCCCGATATGTGCTGCTAAATTTCCGGAAAAGTGGCGGAAGCCACTGTGCAAGTCGTGCACATCTAAGATTGTGGGTGATGAACAGACTGCATTATTAGCCAGTATGAGGACAATGATTCGTCAGGAGGTTCAGGTATCCATCTCAAGCTTGAATCTTCCCCAGATAAGTCAGTCGGAACCGCAAACCTCACGGAAAAGGCCAAGAGTCTAGTCCCTCTTCCGAAGGAGAGATTTCAGAAGATTCAGACCAGGAAGAAAGAGAGGGATCATTGGGCACAAGGAAGAGATATCTCTTCTCTGCGGCAGATACAGATGAGCATCTTCATGCAGTTCGTAACACCATGCAGTTACAGGAAACGCCAGAAGAGACCTCGATCCAGGATGAAATGTTTGGCGGGTTACATGCCCAAGTCACAAAGGTTTTTCCAGTCAACAGCCACATCCGTTCCATGATTCTAAAAGAATGGGAGGAAGCGGAGAAGAGATTAATAGTACCTAGAGACTTCAGACTCGGTCTGCCTTATAATCCAGAGGACATTATAGTATGGGATGAAGTTCCCAAGATTGATGTTCCATTAGCAAAGGTGGCGAAGAAGCCCTTAATTCTATTTGAGGATTCCTCCGCTTTAAAGGATCCAATCGATCGCAAAGCAGATGGACTGCTCAGGAGAACTTGGGAATCCTCGGCAGCAATTATACGGGCCAATATAGCTGCAACATCGGTAGCCCGGTCAATGCATCTATGGATAGATGATTTGGAGGAACATCTCAAAGCTAAGACTTCCAGAGATGTTATTCTCAAATCTCTACCTTTACTGAAACTCGCAACAGGTTTTATGGCAGACGCTTCAGCAGAATCCGTGCGCTTCGCCACCAGAAGCGAGTCCTTGTCCAACGCGGCAAGAAGAGCTATCTGGCTAAAGACTTGGTCAGGGGATATCCAATCAAAAAATAAACTGCGGAATCCCATTCTCAGGGAATAAAGTATTTGGGCCTATTCTAGATGACATTTTAGAAAAAGCCTCAGATAAAAAGAAAGGGTTCCCTGAAGAGAATACTAAAAAATTCCAGCCCTTTCGTGTATCCCGACCTGGTCAGAAGACAGACTACAGGGGAAAAGGGAAGACTGGGAGGTGGTCTTATCCCAAGGGTGTATCCCATCTTCCCAAGTGCAGGTGCAGGAAAGTCGAATAAATGACATCAAGGTGGGTGGTCGGTTACTAAAATTTCTAGGGGGTTGGCAGAAAGTATCCCAAAATCCTTGGATTCTGCAGGTAATTGCTCAAGGGTACAAGCTAGAGTTCTCCAAGAGTCCCCCAGAAAGATTTGTTGTAACTCGACCCTGTCTGCTCTCAGACTCCTCTATGTGGACAAACATCCAGGAGTTGATACATCCCAGTACCCATCTCAGAAAGAGGCAAGGGCCATTACTCTCACTTGTTTTCAATAAAAAACCTTCGGGAGACTCCCGAACGATTATAAATTTAAAACCCTTAAACAGGTGGGTTCGGTACAAAAGATTCAGGATGGAATCTATAAAGTCCACAACGCCTCTCATAGACAAAGATATGGTGATGTGCACCTTAGATCTAAGCAATGTATACTACCATGTCCCAATACACACTTCCTACCAAAAGTTTCTGAGATTCGCCCTAATGAACAAAGGAATAATGTATCACTTCCAGTTCGGATGTCTCCCCTTCGGGCTTGCTTCGGCACACAGAATATTCAACAAACTAATGTCGGAAGTTGAAGCCCATCTAAGGAACCAGAATGTTGCCATAGTGCCATATCTGGATGACTTTCTGATAATGGCGTGATCAGCGAAACTTCTCGAGATAGACTGCAGCTTCACACGTTCCATTCTACAAGGCCTGGGGTGGATTGTGAATTGGAAGAAATCATGCCTGGTCCCAAATTCCAGAATGAAATTTTGGGGGTCATATTAGACTCCAACGTCAGAACATCTTTTTTACCGGAAGACAGACAGGAGGCCTTGATCAGGCACATGCACCAATTCAGAAGGAGTACCCCCTCCACGAGAGGCAATGAGGATTCTGGGCTTTATGACGGCATGCATACCCTGTGTGAAATGGAGCCAATTCCACTCGTGGGGATTGCAGAGAGAGATTTTGAAATCTTGGAACAGGAAACAGGGCTCCCTGGACAGGAAGATGATTGTTTCTCCGTCAGTAAAGAAATCCCTAACCTGGTGAACCATACCGAAGAACCTAAAAGAGGGAGTTCCATGGATCCTCGATCCCTGTGTTATGTTTACCACAGACGTCAGTCAATTCGGATGGGGTGGACATATAGGAAAGACATTACCAGGGAGAATGGACTCATCAGATTGCTGCAAGGTCGTCAAACTTCAGGGAGCTGTATGTGATCTGGAAGGTGTTATACTAGGCCCAGTCACAGGTCAGGGGCAGACACGTAAGGATATTGTCCAACAATGTCACAGCAGTGGCATTTCTAAGACACCAAGGAGGTCCAAAACATCCACTGCTGCAAAATCTGTCAAATCCATCTCGGCAGTTCACCTGGAAGGCGCCAAGGATCAAGTAGCAGACTTCTTTAGCAGAACACCTGTACATCCCGGATAATGGGAACTGAACCCAGAAATATTAAGCAGTCTGTGCCAGAAGTGGGGAACACCTCAGGTGGATCTTTTTGCCACCAGGTCGAATGCAAAGACCAGAGCATTTTTCTCTCTCAATCCTCTAGATGGAGCCACAGGAGTAGACGCCTTGTCTCAGTATTGGGGAGAAGGTCTCCTGTACGCATTTCCACCTCTTCCTCTGATACCAAAGACACTCAGGAAGATACGAGACGAGAGCGCAACTGTAATCCTGGTGGTTCCTTTTTGGCCGAAAAGGAGATGGTTCTCTTTACTATCCAGAATGTCAGTAATACTAAATCCAGACTCATAATGTGACCTTTACCAATTGCTCGTTCACTATATTTACCTCCATATATGTCAATGCACAAACAGGAGAAAGACATGGAGTTTGTTTAAAAAATGTACAAAATTACTTTAATTACATATACCAAAACACTAACACAGCAATAACAAACAAACAATAAAGAAAATGATGTGTAGATGCCTAAAACATATACAGCGAGCCACATTTCCATATAGTACTGTAACACATAATATGTAACAACAGGTGAGGGGCACCAACCCACCAAAAAACTCCCAAGTAAGTCAAACAAGTAACAGAATCACCCCCTCTGATCGAATGGTCCGTGCTCCATTGCAGTGAACCTAGTCCCTCCAAATAGGGGTCCGTCTCTATAGACCATGTTGTGACAGTCAGAGGGAGGTAGATGAAGGGAGAGGAAGGAAGGTATAGATGTCACCTCACCAGTGGCCACGCTGCCCGAACGTCCCTGACGCGCGTTTCGCCGCTTCTTAGCCCTGCATTCTCAAGGGGAAGTGTTCAGTATCCAGAATGTCAACAGAGAGACCAATCTTACTACCGAACAGACAGGACCTACTACTACAGGGCCCGGTGTCCCACAAAGACCCAGACTCTCTACACCTATCTGCTTGGATCCTGAACGGCGAACCCTAAGATCCAGAGGCCTGTCAGAAGAGGTCATTACCACACTCCAGGCAAGCAGAAAGCCAGTGACTTCAGCGATTTATAACAAAATCTGAAAGCGGTATTGTTCCTTTCTGGGAGAGGTTCCTGTGGATACTTTAAAACCCGACATTCCCAGAATGCTCGACTTCCTGCAACTCGGTTTTGAGAAGGGCCTCCGGCCTAGTACTTTAAAAGTACAGATTGCAGCGCTTAGTGTCTTTTTTGATATGTCACTAGCCTCCCATCCTTGGATAGCAAGATTTTCCAGGGCCACACAAAGAATGAGACCACTTGTAAGAAAATCAACTCCTCCTTGGGAGCTAAACTTGGTCCTTAATGCCCTGTGTAAAACCCCTGTACTTGTTATCAGAAGATTTGAGCATAGCCTATCACTCCTTTAAAATAGCCTTCCTGATTGCCATCACGTCAGCTAAAAGATTGGGGGAGATGCAGGCTCTATCCACTCAGGATCCATATCTTCAGATCTTTGACAACAGAATAGTCTTAAGACTTAACCCAGCCTTCCTCCCCAAGGTAGTATCCTCAACAAATATAAATCAGGAGATAATCCTTCCCTCATTCTGCCAACACCCTAGAAACACAAAGGAAGGGGTCTACCATAACCTTGACATTAGGGAGACTTCTAAAATACCTGGGGGTGACGGAAGGTTGGAGACGGGACACTAACTTGTTCATACAGTATGGGGGTCCAAATAGGTTGTAAGGCAGCAAAATCAACCATTGCTAGGTGGATCAAAACCATGATAAACCTAGCGTATACAGACCAAGGGAAAGATCCCTGGATATTCTTAGAGCCCATTCAACTCGAGCTATCTCTACATAATGGGCAGAGAAGGGAGGAGCCTCAGCAGAGCAAATTTGTAGGGCGGCGACTTGGACCAGTCTTTCTACCTTTGCCAGACACTATAAATTAGATGTCTCATCAGATCAGTTAGCTTTTGGTAGAAAAATATTACATGCAGTAGTCCACACCCTAGTTTACCATCCTTTGGTATTCCTCCAATGGTGCTGTCAGGTGGTGAACTGGAAAATGGTAATTAGACCTACCGGTAATTGTATTTCCAGGAATCCATCCTGACATCACTACTAGTTCCCTCCCACTGCAAGTTTATACTATTGACTAATGTGATGTAACATTGGTATATGACTGTTAATAAACTCTCTTTTTTTGCATCCATCCAGATGTGGTACTTAGAAAATCACTGGTGGGTGGAGTGGGGAAGGTCCTTTTAACCGCTTGTTGTTCCTGTCCCACTGAGGGTAAGAAGGACGTCCTCCAATGGTGCTGTCAGGATGGATTCCTGGAAATACAATTACCAGTAGGTCTAATTACCGTTTTTGTAGACCTATGAATTGTTAGCCATTTACTGTACCTTTAGATTTTCTTATGTTATTTTATTAAAGTCCATGCATCATTATTCACATTCTGTTGCCCCTGAATGTGGCTGCTGGGTGCGTTGTGCGGCAGAATATGTTATGAACAGCTTCCTGTTGGCGTACTTCATTAATGTGAGCAGTATCTCCCGCAGTTTGTGTCGTGTCCTGAACACACGATCTCCAGCACCTGGTAAGAGAACACACCTTCTTACAATTACTCAGTTGTTACCTGTATGCTATACACTGATTGCATCCTCCACGGAACATCACAACTGACTAAGCAATGTAGCCAAATGCGCAATGGAGTGTTGGTGAGAGAGAGCAGGCCACATCATGCAATCGGATTAGTATTACTATTATACACTGACACCCATCAACTTAATTGATATTTTCATTGCATTTCGCCTCATTAATGCATTATTCACATTGGTACTCACTTTTTATCATATTTTCTATGAGTTATTTATTCTTTTATTGACACTTTTTTGGCACATTTAAAGGGAACCTGTCACCCCCAAAATCGAAGGTAATCTAAGCCCACCAGCATCAGGGGCTTATATACAGCATTCTGGAATGCTGTAGATAAGCCCCTGATGTATCCTGAAAGATGAGTAAAAGAGGTTATATTATACTCATCCGGGGGCAGTCCAATAGGCTTCCCGGTCCGGGCCCTCCCATCTTCTTACGATGATGTCCTCTTCTTGTCTTCACGCTGCAGCTCCGGTGCAAGCGTAGCCCTGTTGAGGGCAGAGCAAAGTACTGCAGGGCGCAGGCGTCAGACAAAGTATGCCTGTGCCGGAGCCACAGCTTGAATACAAGAAGAGGACGTCCTTAAAAGAAGAGGACGTCATCGTAAGAAGATAGGAGGCCCTGGACTGGACCGAGACGCCCATCGTACCGGGACCGCCCCTGGGTGAGTATAATCTAACTTCTTTTTCTCATCTTTCAGGATACATTGGGGGCTTATCTATAGCATTACAGAATGCTGTAGATAAGCCCCTGATGCTGTTGGGCTTGGCTCACCTTTGATTTTTGGGGTGACAGGTTCCCTTTAATTGATCAGTTACTAATCAATTCATTATTCTAAATTATTTATCAATTATTTCTCCATCATGCTACCTTCACAATCACTGAGATTTAATTCTCCTGTATACAAGTCCAATTTTTTTTAACATTGTCCTCTTGTGTTTCATGTTTTTCATTGTGCATCTATACTGTATATGTGAAAGAATGTTTTTTGGACCTTTTTTGGTTTTGGACAGCAGCCTGAAGACAAGACACCAAATAATTCTATGGCTAGCGCCCATTTCATGCCTAAAGACAAGCTTCCATAGAATCCTTTGGGTAATGCCCATTTGGTAAAGACCTTAAAAATTAGCACTAAATAAAAAAAACAGTGCTCAGGGGAGTGACTTAGTGATAGGTCCTCTTTAAGCTAGCCATATAAATGTTTATTGAACTCGCTGATTTTGAAGAGATTGGCTATATATATTAGTTGTATGGAAATAATAATAATAATAATTATTATTATTTTTATAAAAAAAGTCTAGTCTATGGAAAGTCTAGTCTCCCAATCTTCTATGGTTTCCCTAAGAGATAAGAAGTCTGGCAGTGGACTAATTCCCTTGCTGTAATATTGACATGCATTAAAGAATATATTGCAGTCATCGTATTCTATAGCACTTGTGTACTTAACAATTGCTAATTATGCCTTTCTACTCAGCTAATTCTCTTTTCTCTGCTCTATGTAGAAACAGGAAGTCTCTTTTCCCTGCATTTATCATCCTTCTCTTCATTTCCTGACCCAGCTGCTCACTCCTCCTCCTGCCAGGGAGTTTTGCAGTGGCTTCTGACTCCTACAGAGAAAGTTAACCTCCTGTTTCTAAATAGAGCTTAGAATGATTCAGCTAGTCAGTTTTTAATCGTGATGTCATAGACCTAATGGAAAACAGAAGAATTAGCTGGGTAGAAAGGGAAGATGACCAATTGTAAGTACACAGTGCTGTGTGATATGATGATTGCAAAATATCAAAAGGATAAAAACTTTGATGGGAGGAGGAGTGCTTCTTTGACATGCTTGTCCAAACCTAGCTTGTGTATTGATGAGGAAGTCAGCAGAAATAGCTGTGTACAGAATAGAGCGCACTTACACAAGTGCTCCTATTCAATCTGATCATTCAGCACGTGTGAAATAAATAAAAATTGGACCTGTGCACATTTCCCAGCTGACATGGTACTATTACCACAGGATCTGTAGGAGCAACACACCACACCAGATGGTCACAGCAAATGGGAGAATAAAAGATTAGGTGCTTTAAGTTGTCATTAATTCTTACTAAGGATTACAACTTTGCTATGAAAGATAAAATGTTCACGATATAATTTGCCGCAATACTATTAATTGTTCTATAAAACTCTGACAGCAGCTTCTGGGTCTTTATTTTATTTTTGTCAGCTCCATGTCAGACTCAAAATAATGATTAATAAATTATGAACTCCGCTAGATTAAGAAATAGATTAATGCACCGCAGTCGGCTAAATAATAACACAGAATTGGAAATAACAAAAATGATATATCTGTTGCCTCCCTCTTATGGGTGTATATGTCCTCAGGTGGCTTCTGCAGATAATAGGTTTTATATATCAACATAAATTACTACAGTGGCTTGTAATAGTATTCACCCCCATGGCTTTTACCTATTTTGTTACATTACAACGTGTTTAACCCCTTAGCGACCGCCGATACGCCTTTTAACGGCGGCCGCTAAGGGTACTTAAACCACAGCGCCGTTAATTAACGGCGCTGTGGAAAAAGTGAATAGCGCCCCCCAGAGTCGGATTTTCTCCGGGGTCTCGGCTGCCGGGGGTAGCCGAGACCCCAGAGAACATGATTCGGGGGTTTTTTACCCACCCCGCATTTGCGATCGCCGGTAATTAACCGTTTACCGGTGATCGCAAAAAAAAAAAAAAACGCGATCTCTTTTTAATTTCTCTGTCCTCCGATGTGATCGCACATCGGAGGACAGAGAAAAGGGGTCCCAGGTAGCCCCCCAATACTCACCTATCTCCCCCAGTGCTGCTCGTGGCTCCCGGTGGGCGCCGCCATCTTCAAAATGGCGGGCGCATGCGCAGTGCGCCCGCCGGCCGGCCCTGCGAGAATCTTTGGGGTCTCGGCTGCCGGGGGTAGCCGAGACCCCAAAGAGCATGATCGGGGTCGGTTTTACCGACCCCTATTTTGCGATCGCCGGTAATTAACTGTTTACCGGCGACCGCAAAAAAAAAAATTAAAGTGTAATTCTCTGTCCTCTGATGTGATCGCACATCAGAGGACAGAGAAATAGGGGGATTCGGGGACCCTGTCATACTCACCTGTGTCCCTGGATCCTCCTGCTGCTCCTGGCCGCCGGCAAAAGAAAATGGCGGGCGCATGCGCAGTGCGCCCGCCATCTGTCTCCATCTGCTGGCCGGCAGGAGAACAGTTGGGGCTAAAATTAGGGTTAGGGTTAGGGCTAAATTTAGGGTTAGGGTTGGGGCTAAATTTAGGGTTAGGCTTCTTTCACACTTACGTCGGTACGGGGCCGTCACAATGCGTCGGCCCGACATACCAACGCACGTTGTGAAAATTGTGCACAACGTGGGCAGCGGCTGTAGTTTTTCAACACATCCGCTGCCCAATCTATGTCCTGGGGAGGAGGGGGTGGAGTTACGGCCACGCATGTGCGGTCAGAAATGGCGGATGCAATGTACAAAAAAAGTTTCATTGAACTTTTTTTGTGCCGACGGTCCGCCAAAACACAACTGATCCAGTGCACAACGGACGCGACGTGTGGCCATCCGTCACGATCCGTCGGCAATACAAGTCTATGGGCAAAAAACGCATCCTGCGGGCACATTTGCAGGATCCGTTTCTTGTCCAAAACGACGGATTGCGACGGATGCCAAATGACGCAAGTGTGAAAGTAGCCTTAGGGTTGGGGCTAAAGTTAGGGTTAGAGTTGGGATTAGGGTTAGGGTTTGGATTAGGGTTAGGGTTGAAATTAGGGTTACGGTTGGGATTAGGGTTAGGTTTGGGATTAGGGTTAAGGTTACGGTTGTGATTAGGGGTGTATTGGGATTAGGGTTAGGTTTGAGGTTAGGGTTGAGATTAGGATTAGGGGTGTGTTGGATTTAGGGTTTTGATTAGGGTTATGGTTAGGGTTGACATTAGGGTTGTTTTGGGGTAAGGGTTGTGATTATGGTTAGGGTTAGTGATTAGGATTATGAATCAGGTTGAGATTAGGGTTAGGGGTGTGTTGGGTTTAGGGTTGGAGCTAGAATTGGGGGGTTTCCACTGTTTAGGTACATCAGGGGGTCTCCAAACACGACAGCCAATTTTGCGCTCAAAAAGTCAAATGGTGCTCCCTCCCTTCTGAGCTCTGCCGTGCGCCCAAACAGTGGGTTACCCCCACATATGGGGCATCAGCGTACTCGGGATAAATTGGACAACAACTTCTGGGGTCCAATTTCTCTTGTTACCCTTGTGAAAATAAAAACTTGGGGGCTACAAAATCTTTTTTGTGGAAAAATATATATATATTTTTTTATGACTCTGCATTCTAAACTTCTGTGAAGCACTTGGGCATTCAAAGTTCTCACCACACATCTAGATAAGTTCCTTGGGGGGTCTAGTTTGCAAAATGGGGTCACTTGTGGGGGGTTACTACAGTTTAGGTACATCAGGGGCTCTGCAATCGCAACATAATGCCCACAGACCATTCTATCAAAGTCTGCATTCCAAAAAGGCGCTCCTTCCCTTCCGAGCTCTGCCGTGCGCCCAAACAGTGGTTTACCCCCACATATGGCGCATCAGCGTACTCGGGATAAATTGGACAACAACTATTGCAGTCCAATTTCTCCTGTTACCCTTGTGAAAATAAAAACTTGGGGGCTACAATATCTTTTTTGTGAAAAAAAAAATATTTTTTATTTTCACGACTGCATTCTAAACTTCTGTGAAGTACTTGGGCATTCAAAGTTCTCACCACACATCTAGATAAGTTCCTTGGGGGGTCTAGTTTCCAAAATGGGGTCACTTGTGGAGGGTTTCTACTGGTTAGGTTCTGAAAACGCAGCATAATGCCCGCAGACCATTCTATCAAAGTCTGCATTCCAAAACGGCGCTCCTTCCTTCTGAGCTCTGCCGTGCGCCCAAACAGTGGTTTACCCCCACATATGGGGTACCAGCATACTCAGGACAAATTGGACAACAACTTTTGGGGTCCAATTTCTCTTGTTACCCTTGTGAAAATAAAAACTTGGGGGCTAAAAATCTTTTTTGTGGAAAAAAAAAATATTTTTTATTTTCACGACTCTGCATTATAAACTTCTGTGAAGCACTTGGGCATTCAAAGTTCTCACCACACATCTAGATAAGTTTCATGGGGGGTCTAGTTTCCAAAATGGGGTCACTTGTGGGGGATTTCTACTGTTTAGGCACATCAGGGGCTCTCCAAACGCGACATGGCGTCCGATCTCAATTCCAGCCAATTCTACATTGAAAAAGTAAAACAGCACTCCTTCTCTTCCAAGCTCTGCGGTGCACCCTACAACTTGGACAACAACTTTTGGGGTCCAATTTCTCTTGTTACCCTTGTGAAAATAAAAGCTTGGGGGCTAAAAAATCATTTTTTGTAGAAAAAATGCGATTTTTTTTTTTTTTATGGCTCTACGTTATAAACTTCTGTGAAGCACATGGGGGTTCAAAGTGCTCACCACACATCTAGATAAGTTCCTTAAGGGGTCTAGTTTCCAAAATGGTGTCACTTGTGGGGGGTTTCCACTGTTTAGGCACATCAGGGGCTCTCCAAACGCGACATGGCGTCCAATCTCAATTCCAGCCAATTCTACATTGAAAAAGTAAAACGGCACTCCTTCTCTTCCAAGCTCTGCGGTGCGCCCTAACAGTGCTTTACCCCCACATATTGGGTATCAGCGTACTCAGGAGAAATTGCACAACAACTTTTGTGGTCTAATTTCTCCTGTTACCCTTGTGAAAATAAGAATTTGTGGGCAAAAAGATCATTTTTGTGTAAACAAAAGCGATTTTTTATTTTCACAGCTCTACGTTATAAACTTCTGTGAAGCACTTGGGGGTTCAAAGAGCTCACCACACATCTAGATAAGTTCCTTAAGGGGTCTAGTTTCCAAAATGGTGTCACTTGTAGGGAGTTTCCACTGTTTAGGCACATCAGGGGCTCTCTAAACGTGACATGGCGTCCCATCTCAATTCCAGCCAATTCTGCATTGAAAAAGTCAAACGGCGCTCCTTCACTTCTAAGTTCTGCTGTGCGCCCAAAAAGTGGTTTACCCCCACATATGGGGTATTGGCGTATTCAGGAGAAATTGCATAACAAAATTTATGGTTACATTTCTGTTTTTTACACTTGTGAAAATAAAAAAAATGGTTCTGAATTAAGATGTTTGCAAAAAAAAGTTAAATGTTCATTTTTTCCTTCCACATTGTTTCAGTTCCTGTGAAGCACGTAAAGGGTTAATAAACTTCTTGAATGTGGTTTTGAGAACCTTGAGGGGTGTAGTTTTTAGAATGGTGTCACTCTTCATTATTTTCTATCATATAGACCCCTCAAAATGACTTCAAATGAAATGTGGTCCCTAAAAAAAAATGGTGTTGTAAAAATGAGAAATTGCTGGTCAACTTTTAACCCTTATAACTCCCTAACAAAAAAAAAAATTTGTTTCCAAAATTGTGCTGATGTAAAGTAGACATGTGGGAAATGTTATTTATTAACTATTTTTCGTGACATATCTCTCTGATTTAAGGGCATAAAAATACAAATTTTGAAAATTGCAAAATTTTAAAAATTTTCGCCATATTTCCGTTTTTTTCATAAATAATCGCAAGTAATATCGAAGAAATGTTACCACTAACATGAAGTACAATATGTCATGAAAAAACAAGCTCAGAATCAGCGGGATCCGTTGAAGCGTTCCAGAGTTATAACCTCATAAAGTGACAGTGGTCAGAATTGCAAAAATTGGCTCGGTCATTAAGTACCAAATTGGCTCTGTCACTAAGGGGTTAAATATTTTTGTAATCCGATTTTTGTGTGATGTATCGTCACTAAATAGTATGAATTGGTGAAGTAAGAAAAATGTAGTCATAAATTAAATGTATAGGATTAAATAACTAAAAATTGGCATGGACATATGTATTCACCCTTTTTGCAATGAAGACTCTAAAAATGTCTGGTGCAAGCAATTTCTGAGAGGCCACAGAGGCTGAAACACTGTTAAGCAAGAGGAAACACTAACCAAAATACACTATGAAGACCAGGGAGAACTCCAAACAAGTCAGAGATAAAGTTAAGAAGTCAGTATTGGGTCATGAAAAAAATATCCCAGTTTCTGATGATCCCCGTGTCAACATCAAATCCATTATCATCAAAAAGAAAGTACATGGTACCAAAACAAACCCTCCAAGAGAGTGTCACCCACCAAAGCTCATCCCAGGCAAGGAGGGCATTAATCAGAGAGGCAGCATAAAGACCAAACATAAGCCTGAAAGAGCTGCAGAGTTCCCAAGGAGAGACTGGAGAATCTGTCCGTCCAACCACTATAAACCATACATTTCATAGAGGTGACTTTTATGGAAGAGTGGACAGAAAAAAACCTTTACTTAAAATAATTCTAAGGCTTGTTTTGAGTTTGTCAAAAAACATGTGGGAGACTCCCCAAATGTATGGAGGAAGGTGCTGTGGTGGGATGAGACCAAAAGTTTTCATTTTTTAGCCACAAAGGTAAATGCTATGTCTGGCGCCAAACCAACACAGGTCATGACCCAAAGAACACCATCTCCACAGTGAAACGTGGCAGCATCTTGTCATGGGGATGTTTTCGGCAGCATGGGCAGGGAAAATGGTCCTAGTCGAGAGGAAGATGGATGGTGAATATCAAAATCAGCAATAGTGCGGTCTAACCCACTAATCAATACTCTCAAAAATGCCTATGACCAATTAGCCAGGAGAGATAATATGAACTTAAACATAGCTTTTAATGTATTGTCTAAATCTGGATAAACCATACAAACAACACAGAGTAATGAGGTACAAGTGCAAAAAGTTACCAGTGATCAAACAAAAAATGGTTTGATCTCACCACTGGTACTAATTCTCTGCAGGTCGCAGGTACACAGGAGCATAGAATATGACTATATGAAAGGAAGGGGGAGTTCCTGATATCCAAACCTCTTTCCCCCACTTTTATATAGGTATCTTCTATGCTCCTGCGTATCTGCGACCTGCATATAATTACAACAACAGTGGTGAGATCAAACCATTTTTTATTGCGCACTGGTAACTTTTTCACTTGTACCTTACTCTGTGTTGTTTGTATGATTTATCCAGTTTTATACAATACATGAAAAGTTATGTTTTAGTTCTAATCATATCTCATTATTCAAACACCACAATCCCTTTGTATACCAGACCAATGCCCAAACCCCATAATCTCCCTCTCCAACATCACTGAAGGGGAGCTTAATTGTCTCCTCTCCAAATCACACCTAATCACCTGCGCACTCGACCCCATGCCACCTCCTCGCCAACCTCACCACCACTCTTATCACATCCCTAACCCACCTCTTCAACCTATCACTAACTTCTGGTGCCATCCCTTCTGTTTTCAAACATGCCACAATTATGCCTATCCTTAAAAAGCCAACTCTCGACCCAACCGCTAGCTATCACCCAATATCGATACTCCCATTTGCTTCCAGACTCCTGGAACAACATGTCCACTCTGAACTTTCCTCCCACCACTCATCTAACTTGCTCTTTGACAATCTACAATCTGGTTTCCACCCCATCACTCCACTGAGACAGCCCTGTCTAAAATTACGACCTACTTACAGCCAAAGCTAATGGACAATACTCTATACCCCTTCTTCTAGACCTTCCTCTGCTTTCGACACAGTTGACCACTGCCTCCTACTACAAGTCCTCTCCTCCTTTGGCATCAAAGACCTCGCCCTATTCTGGATCTCCTCATACCTTTCCAACCGCACATTCAGTGTCTCCCACTCCCACACTACCTCCTCATCCCACTCTCTCTCTGTTAGAGTCCCCTAAGGCTCTGTTTTAGGACCCCTACTCTTCTCAATCTATACACTTGGCCTGGGGCAACTCATAAAGTCCCATGGATTCCTGTACCACCTTTATGCTGATGACACTCAGATCTACCTCTCTGGCCCAGACGTCACCTCTCTGCTGTCCAGAATCTCGGAGTGTCTATCAGTAGTGATGAGCTAGTGTACTCGTTGCTCGGGTTTTCCCAAGCATGCTCGGGTGACCTCCGAGTATTTATGACTGCTCAGAGATTGTTTTCATCGCGGCAGCTGAATGATTTAAAGCTACTAGCCAGGCTGAGTACATGTGGGGGGTGCCTGGTTGCTAGGGAACCCCCACATGTAATCAAGCAGGCTAGTAGCCATAAATCATTTAGCTGCCGCAATGAAAATAAATCTCCGAGCAGTTATAAATACTCGGAGGTCTCCCGAGCGTGCTCGGGAAAACCCGAGCAACGAGTACACTCGCTCATCACTATCTATCAGCCATATCCTCCTTCTTCTCCTCTTGCATCCTCAAACTCAATGTGGTCAAATCTGAACTCATCTTTCCTCCATCTCACAGATCTTCCTTACCTGACCTATCTATCACAACGACATCATGCTTTCCCCTGTACCGGAAGTCTGCTGCCTCGGAATAACTCTTGACTATCCCCTGTCCTTCAAACTGCACATCCAAGCTCTTTCCACCTCCTGTCACCTACAACTCAAAAAGATTTCCAGAATCCATCTTTTTCTCAACCCTCAATCTACTACAATGCTTATGCATGTCCTTATCTCTCTCCTCGCCTACTCCGACATCCTTTTCTGTTGCCTCCCCGATAACACCCTCGCACCTCTCCAGTACATCCTTAACTCTGCCGCCCGACTAATTCATCTCTCTCTTCGCTACCCCTCTGCTTCTCCCCTCTGCAAATATTTGCATTGTCTTTCATTCCCTCAGCATATCCAGTTTAAATTACTAATACTGACCTACAAGGCCATCCATAATAATAATAATTTTATTTATATAGCACCAACATATTCCGCAGCGCTTTACAAATTTTAGAGGGGATTTGTACAGACAATAGACATTACAGCATAACAAAAATCACAGTTCAAAACATATACTAAGGAGTAGGGTTGAGCGAAACGGGTCGGTCATTTTCATAAGTCGCCGAATTTTGGCAAAGTCGCATTTCATGAAACCCGACCCGATCCCTGTGTGGGGTCGGCCATGCGGTCGGCGATCTTGGCGCCAAAGTCGCGTTTCGTATGATGTGTTTAGCGCCATTTATTCAGCCAATGAAGGAGCGTGGGCAGAGTGATGACATAGGTGTCAGGGGCGTGCACATCTATCGGCATTTTTTTTTGCTTGTGCGCTGTAGCGATTTGCAATGTGTAAACCCAGCTTTTCTGTGTAGGGACGGATGGGGGGGAGAGAGAGAAAAAAAATAAAAAATAAAACCCACTGACTTTGCATTGGGTTTCGTGTTTCGGTCGATCCCCGACTTTTTGCGATAATCGGCCGATTCCACTCGACTTGACTTTTGAGATAGTCCGGTTTCGCAAAACCCGACTCGACCCTAAAAAAGTAAAGGTCGCTCAACCCTACTAAGGAGTGAGGGCCCTGCTCGCAAGCTTACAAACTGAGAAAAAAACACATGCATGGAGATAGCCTGTTTGTTGGGCTCTCCACGCATGTTTTGTAACTGTCATACAGCTGCGACACATGGAGCTGCGGTTCGGAACAGCTGATTATCGGGAGCACTCCAGTTAGCCTTATTCCCAATGCAGCTTATTCACTCATCTCTATTTAAGAAGAAACATGTAAATGTTTTAGAATGGTCCAGTCAAAGTCCAGACCTTAATCCAATTGAGAATCTATGGTCAGACTAAGGGTACCGTCACACTGAAACGACGCTGCAGCGATACGACAACGATGTCGATCGCTGCAGCGTCGCTGTGTGGTCGCTGGAGAGCAGTCACACAGACCGCTCTCCAGCGACCAACGATCCCGAAGTCCCCGGGTAACCAGGACAGACACGGAAGGTAAGTATATAGCGTTTGTTTTTTTTACGTTTATGCTGGTAACCAGGGTAAACATCGGGTTACTAAGCGCGGCCCTGCGCTTAGTAACCCGATGTTTACCCTGGTTACCAGTGAAGACATCGCTGAATCGGCGTCACACACGCCGCTTCAGCGATGTCAGCGGGAGATCCAGTGACGAAAGAAAGTTTCAAACGATCTGCTACGACGTACGATTCTCAGCGAGGTCCCTGATCGCAGTAGCGTGTCAGACACAGCGAGATCGTAACGATATCGCTGGAACGTCACGAATTGTGCCGTCGTAGCGATCAAAATGCCACTGTGTGACGGTACCCTAAAAGATTGCTGTTAAGCAGAGGAAACCATCTAACTTGAATGAGCTGTAGCAGTTTTGCTTAACCCCTTTCTGACCTCGGACGGGATAGTACGTCCGAGGTCAGATCCCCTGCTTTGATGCAGGGCTCCGCGGTGAGCCCGCATCAAAGCCGGGACATGTCAGCTGTTTTGAACAGCTGACATGTGCCCGCAATAGGTGCGGGCAGAATCGCGATCTGCCCGCACCTATTAACTAGTTAAATGCCGCTGTCAATCGCAGACAGCGGCATTTAACTACCGCATCCGGCCGGGCGGCCGGAAATGACATAATCGCCGACCCCCGTCACATGATCGGGGTCGGCGATGCGTCTCCATTGTAACCATAGAGGTCCTTGAGACCTCTATGGTTACTGATGAGCGGTGGCTGTGAGCGCCACCCTGTGGTCGGCGCTCACAGCACACAACTCCATTTCTGCTACATAGCAGCGATCAGCAGATCGCTGCTATGTAGCAGAGCCGATCGCGTTGTGCCTGCTTCTAGCCTCCCATGGAGGCTATTGAAGCATGGCAAAAGTAAAAAAAAAAAAAGTTTAAAAAAAATGTGAAAAAAATAAACAAAATATAAAAGTTTAAATCACCCCCCTTTCGCCCCGATCAAAATAAATCAATAAAAAAAAAATCAAATCTACACATATTTGGTATCGCCGCGCTCAGAATCGCCCGATCTATCAACTAAAAAAAAAGCATTAACCTGATCGCTAAACGGCGTAGCGAGAAAAAAATTCGAAACGCCAGAATTACGTTTTTTAGGTCGCCGCGACATTGCATTAAAATGCAATAATGGGCGATCAACAGAACGTATCTGCACAAAAATGCTATCATTAAAAACGTCATCTCGGCACGCAAAAAATAAGCCCTCAACCGACCCCAGATCACGAAAAATGGAGACGCTACGAGTATCGGAAAATGGCGCAATTTTTTTTTTTTTTTTTTTTTTTTTTTTTTTTAGCAAAGTTTGGAATTTTTTTTCACCACTTAGATAAAAAATAACCTAGTCATGTTAGGTGTCTATGAACTCGTACTGACCTGGAGAATCATAATGTCAAGTCAGTTTTAGCATTTAGTGAACCTAGCAAAAAAGCCAAACAAAAAACAAGTGTGGGATTGCACTTTTTTTGCAATTTCACCGCACTTGGAATTTTTTTCCCGTTTTCTAGTACACAACATGCTAAAACCAATGATGTCGTTCAAAAGTACAACTCGTCCCGCAAAAAATAAGCCCTCACATGGCCAAATTGACGGAAAAACAAAAAAGTTATGGCTCTGGGAAGGAGAGGAGTGAAAAACGAACACGGAAAAATGAAAAATCCCATGGTCATGAAGGGGTTAAGGAATGGGCAAAAATGCCAAGATGAGCAAAGCTCATAGAAACTTATCCAAAGTGACTTGCAGCTGTAATTGCCACAATAGGAGGCTCTACAAAGTACTGACCTTAGGGGTGAATAGTTATGTACACTGATGTTTTCAGTTATGGTGTCCTATTTGTTGTTTGCTTCACAATAAAAAGAAAACCATATGTTCTCATTTGGAGGCATGTTCTTTTCATGAACTGATGCAAACCCTCAAAAAGAAAAACAGTGAATTCCAGGTTGTGAGGTAGCAACACATGTAAAATATCAAGGGGGTTGAATACTTTCACATGCCACTGTATATACAGCTGTGGGAAAAAGTATTTGTCCCTTTTCTGATTTCCTATAATTTTTGCATGATTGTCACACTTAAATATTTCAGATCAAACAATGTTAGACAACGATAACACAAACACAAAATGCAGTTTTTAAATGAAGGTCACTATTATTAAGAGAAAAAGAAATCCAAACCTACAGGGCCCTGTGTGGAAACGTGATCGCCTCCTAAACCTAATAACTGGTTGGGCCATCCTCAGCAGCAGCAGCAACAACTGCAAACGAACATTTGCTATAACTGGCAATGAGTCTTTTACAACGCACTGGAGGAATTTTGGCACACTCATCTTTGCAGAATTGTTGTAATTCAGCAATATTGCAAGGTTTCCGAACATGAACCGCCTTTTTAAGGTCATGCCACAGCATCTCATTTGGATTAAGGTAAGGACTTTGACCAGGCCTCTTCAAAGTCTAAATTTTGTTTTTCTTGCGCCATTCAGAGGTGGGCTTGCAGGTGTGTTTTGGATCATTGTCCTGCTGCATAACCCAAGTGCGTTTCAGCTTGAGGTCACGAACAGATGGCTGGACATTCTCCTTCAAGGTTTTTTGGTAAACAGCAAAATTCATGGTTCCATTTACTACAGCAAGTCTTCCAGGTCCTGAAGCAGAAAAACAGCCCCAGACCATCACACTACCACCACTATATTTTAATGTTGGTATGATGTTCCTTTTCTGAAATGCTGTGTTACTTCTACTCCAACTTTTGTCTCATCAGGCAACAGAGTATTCTTCCAAAAGTCTTGGGGATCATCAAGATATTTTCTGACAAAACTGAGATGAGCCTTTATGTTCTTATTGCTCAACAGTGGTTTTAGTCTTGGAACTTTGCCATGCATGTCATTTTTGCACAGTCTTTTCTTATGGTGGAGTCATGAACACTGACCTTAACTGAGGCAAGCAAGGCCTGCAGTCCTTTGTATGTTGTCATAAGGTCTTCTGTGACCTCTTGGATGAGTCGTTGCTGTGCTCTTGATCGACCATCCACTCCTGGGAAGGTACACCACTGTTCCATATTTTGCCATTTGTGAACAATGGCTCTCACTGTGGTTTGCTGGAGTCCCAAAGCTTGAGAAATGGCTTAATAACCTTTTCCAGAATGATAGATCTCAATTAATTTGTTTCTCAGTTGTTCCAGAATTTCTTTTGATCGCGGCATGACGTTAAGCTTTTGAGGACCCATTGGTCTATTTCATATTGTCAGGCAGATTCTATTTAAGTGATTTCTTGATTGAGAACAGGTGTGGCAGTAATCAGGCCTGCATGTGGCTAGGGAATTTGAACTCAGATAAACACAGATGTTGAAAAGTAATAGTCAATTTATGTATTAAGGGGGATGGCAATCACTTTTTCACAGAGGGCCCTGTAGGTTTGATTTTATCTTTCCCCCTAATAATAAAGATCTTCATTGAAAAACTGCATTTTATGTTCACTTGTGTGTTGTGAATTCTGTGGCAGAGCTCCCTCCTGTGGTCACAAGTGGTACTTCGGCTGATTCTCTCTGTGAGCTTCCGTTGGTGGAGGAGAGTGGTACTGCGGCTTCTGAGTTTCCTTCCTCAGGTGATGTGGTGAAGTCGTTAGGTGCTGCTCTATTTAACTCCACCTAGTGCTTTGATCCTGGCCTCCAGTCAATGTTCTAGTATTGGACCTGTTTCCTCCTGGATCGTTCCTGTGGCCTGCTGCTCTGCATAGCTAAGTTCCGCTTTTGCTATTTTGTTTGCTGTTTTTTTTTCTGTCCAGCTTGCTTATTTGTTTTTCTTGCTTGCTGGAAGCTCTGGGACGCAGAGGGTGTACCTCCGTGCCGTTAGTTCGGTGCGGAGGGTCTTTTTGCCCCCTTTGCGTGGTGTTTTGTAGGGTTTTGTGTTGACCACAAAGTTACCTTTCCTATCCTCGCTCTGTTCAGAAAGTCGGGCCTCACTTTGCTTAATCTATTTCATCTCTACGTTTGTCTTTTCATCTTAACTCACAGTCATTATATGTGGGGGCTGCCTTTTTCTTTGGGGTATTTCTCTGAGGCAAGGTAGGCTTATTTTCTATCTTCAGGCTAGCTAGTTTCTCAGGCTGTGCCGAGTTGCATAGGGAGCGTTAGGCGCAATCCACGGCTGCCTCTAGTGTGGTTGGAGAGGATTAGGGATTGCGGTCAGCAGAGTTCCCACGTCTCAGAGCTCGTTCAATGTTTTTGGGTTATTGTCAGGTCACTGTATGTGCTCTGACTTCTATGTCCATTGTGGTACTGAATTACCAGATCATAACAGTACTGGAGGCCAAAAGTACTAATGATTCTCAATAGAGGGGAAAAAAGAAGTTCTGAGACCATTTTTTTTTCTCTGCACTGTGTTTTGCCTTTTTTTTCCCCTAGACATTTGGGTGGTTCAGGACACAGGTGTAGCGATGGACATTAAAGGTCTGTCTTCATGTGTGGATCAGCTCACGGCAAGAGTACAAAATATTCAAGACTTTGTGGTTCAGAATTCTATGTTAGAACCAAGAATTCCTATTCCTGATTTGTTTTTTGGAGATAGAACTAAATTTCTGAGTTTCAAAAATAATTGTAAACTATTTCTGGCTTTGAAACCTCGCTCCTCTGGTGACCCAGTTCAACAAGTTAGGATCATTATTTCTTTTTTACGTGGCGACCCTCAGGACTGGGCATTTTCTCTTGCGTCAGGAGATCCTGCATTAAGTAATATCGATGCGTTTTTCCTGGCGCTCGGATTGCTGTACGATGAACCTAATTCAGTGGATCAGGCAGAGAAAAATTTGCTGGCTCTGTGTCAGGGTCAGGATGAGATAGAGGTATATTGTCAGAAATTTAGAAAGTGGTCCGTACTCACTCAATGGAATGAAGGTGCGCTCGCAGCTATTTTCAGAAAGGGTCTCTCTGAAGCCCTTAAGGATGTCATGGTGGGATTTCCTATGCCTGCTGGTCTGAATGAGTCTATGTCTTTGGCCATTCAGATCGGTCGACGCTTGCGTGAGCGTAAATCTGTGCACCATTTGGCGGTATTATCTGAGCATAAACCTGAGCCTATGCAGTGCGATAGGACTTTGACCAGAGTTGAACGGCAAGAACACAGACGTCTGAATGGGCTGTGTTTCTACTGTGGTGATTCCACTCATGCTATCTCTGATTGTCCTAAGCGCACTAAGCGGTTCGCTAGGTCTGCCACCATTGGTACGGTACAGTCAAAATTTCTTTTGTCCGTTACCTTGATCTGCTCTTTGTCATCTTATTCTGTCATGGCATTTGTGGATTCAGGCGCTGCCCTGAATTTGATGGACTTGGAGTATGCTAGGCGTTGTGGGTTTTTCTTGGAGCCCTTGCAGTGTCCTATTCCATTGAGAGGAATTGATGCTACGCCTTTGGCCAAGAATAAGCCTCAGTACTGGACCCAGCTGACCATGTGCATGGCTCCTGCACATCAGGAGGTTATTCGCTTTCTGGTGTTGCATAATCTGCATGATGTAGTCGTGTTGGGGTTGCCATGGCTACAAGTCCATAATCCAGTATTAGATTGGAAATCCATGTCTGTGTCCAGCTGGGGATGTCAGGGGGTACATGGTGATCTCCCATTTCTGTCTATTTCGTCATCCACCCCTTCTGAGGTTCCAGAGTTCTTGTCTGATTACCGGGATGTATTTGATGAGCCCAAGTCCGATACCCTACCTCCGCATAGGGATTGTGATTGTGCTATCGATTTGATTCCTGGTAGTAAATTCCCAAAAGGTCGACTGTTTAATTTATCTGTGCCTGAGCACGCCGCTATGCGGAGTTATGTGAAGGAGTCCTTGGAGAAGGGGCATATTCGCCCGTCATCGTCGCCATTAGGAGCAGGGTTCTTTTTTGTGGCCAAGAAGGATGGTTCGCTGAGACCTTGAATAGATTACTGCCTTCTAAATAAGATCACGGTTAAATTTCAGTACCCCTTGCCATTGTTATCTGATTTGTTTGCTCGGATTAAGGGGGCTAGTTGGTTCACCAAGATAGATCTTCGTGGTGCGTATAATCTTGTGCGTATTAAGCGAGGCGATGAATGGAAAACTGCATTTAATACGCCCGAGGGCCATTTTGAGTATCTAGTAATGCCATTCGGACTTGCCAATGCTCCATCAGTGTTTCAGTCCTTTATGCATGACATCTTCCGAGAGTACCTGGATAAATTCCTGATTGTGTACTTGGATGACATTTTGATCTTCTCGGATGATTGGGAGTCTCATGTGAAGCAGGTCAGAACGGTGTTTCAGGTCCTGCGTGCTAATTCTTTGTTTGTGAAGGGATCAAAGTGACTTTTTGGTGTTCAGAAGGTTTCGTTTTTGGGGTTCATCTTTTCCCCTTCTACTATCGAGATGGACCCTGTTAAGGTCCAAGCCATCCATGATTGGACTCAGCCGACATCTCTGAAAAGTCTGCAAAAGTTCCTGGGCTTTGCTAATTTTTATCGTCGCTTCATCTGCAATTTTTCTAGTATTGCTAAACCATTGACCGATTTGACCAAGAAGGGTGCTGATGTGGTCAATTGGTCTTCTGCTGCTGTGGAAGCTTTTCAAGAGTTGAAGCGTCGTTTTTCTTCTGCCCCTGTGTTGTGTCAACCAGATGTTTCGCTTCCATTCCAGGTCGAGGTTGATGCTCCTGAGATTGGAGCAGGGGCTGTTTTGTCGCAGAGAAGTTCTGATTGCTCGGTGATGAAACCATGCGCCTTCTTTTCCAGGAAGTTTTCGCCTGCTGAGCGAAATTATGATGTTGGCAATCGAGAGTTGCTGGCCATGAAGTGGGCATTCGAGGAGTGGCGTCATTGGCTTGAAGGAGCTAAGCATCGCGTGGTGGTCTTGACTGATCATAAGAACTTGACTTATCTCGAGTCTGCCAAGCGGTTGAATCCTAGACAGGCTCGTTGGTCGCTGTTTTTTGCCCGTTTTGACTTTGTGATTTCGTACCTTCCGGGCTCTAAAAATGTGAAGGCGGATGCTCTGTCTAGGAGTTTTGTGCCCGACTCTCCGGGTTTATCTGAGCCGGTGGGTATTCTCAAAGAGGGAGTAATTGTGTCTGCCATCTCCCCTGATTTTCGGCGGGTGCTGCAAAAATTTCAGGCTAATAAACCTGATCGTTGCCCAGCGGAGAAACTGTCCCTGATAGGTGGATGAATAGAGTTATCTCTGAGGTTCATTGTTCGGTGTTGGCTGGTCATCCTGGAATCTTTGGTACCAGAGAGTTAGTGGCTAGATCCTTTTGGTGGCCATCTCTGTCGCGGGATGTGCGTTCTTTTGTGCAGTCCTGTGGGATTTGTGCTCGGGCTAAGCCCTGCTGTTCTCGTGCCAGTGGGTTGCTTTTGCCCTTGCCGGTCCCGAAGAGGCCTTGGACACATATCTCTATGGATTTTATTTCAGATCTTCCCGTCTCTCAAAAGATGTCAGTCATTTGGGTGGTCTGTGATCGCTTCTCTAAGATGGTCCATTTGGTACCCTTGTCTAAATTACCTTCCTCCTCTGATTTGGTGCCATTGTTCTTCCAGCATGTGGTTCGTTTACATGGCATTCCAGAGAATATCGTTTCTGACAGAGGTTTGTTTCGAGGTTTTGGCGAGCCTTTTGTGCTAGGATGGGCATTGACTTGTCTTTTTCCTCGGCTTTCCATCCTCAGACTAATGGCCAGACCGAACGAACCAATCAGACCTTGGAAACATATCTGAGATGCTTTGTTTCTGCTGATCAGGATGACTGGGTGTCCTTTTTGCCTTTGGCTGAGTTCGCCCTTAATAATCGGGCCAGCTCGGCTACCTTGGTTTCGCCGTTTTTCTGCAACTCTGGGTTCCATCCTCGTTTCTCTTCAGGGCAGGTTGAGTCTTCGGACTGTCCTGGTGTGGATACTGTGGTGGACAGGTTGCAGCAGATTTGGACTCATGTAGTGGACAATTTGACCTTGTCCCAGGAGAAGGCTCAACGTTTCGCTAATCGCAGACGCTGTGTGGGTCCCCGACTTCGTGTTGGGGATTTGGTTTGGTTATCTTCTCGTCATATTCCTATGAAGGTTTCCTCTCCTAAGTTTAAACCTCATTTCATTGGTCCGTATAGGATTTCTGAGGTTCTTAATCCTGTGTCTTTTCGTCTGACCCTTCCAGATTCTTTTTCCATACATAACGTATTCCATAGGTCATTGTTGCGGAGATACGTGGCACCTATGGTTCCATCTGTTGATGCTCCTGCCCCGGTTTTGGTGGAGGGGGAGTTGGAGTATATTGTGGAGAAGATTTTGGATTCTCGTGTTTCAAGACGGAAACTCCAGTATCTGGTTAAGTGGAAGGGTTATGCTCAGGAACATAATTCCTGGGTCTTTGCCTCTGATGTCCATGCTCCCGATCTTGTTCGTGCCTTTCATATGGCTCATCCTGGTCGTCCTGGGGGCTCTGGTGAGGGTTCGGTGACCCCTCCTCAAGGGGGGGTACTGTTGTGAATTCTGTGGCAGAGCTCCCTCCTGTGGTCACAAGTGGTACTTCGGCTGATTCTCTCTGTGAGCTTCCGTTGGTGGAGGAGAGTGGTACTGCGGCTTCTGAGTTTCCTTCCTCAGGTGATGTGGTGAAGTCGTTAGGTGCTGCTCTATTTAACTCCACCTAGTGCTTTGATCCTGGCCTCCAGTCAATGTTCTAGTATTGGACCTGTTTCCTCCTGGATCGTTCCTGTGGCCTGCTGCTCTGCATAGCTAAGTTCCGCTTTTGCTATTTTGTTTGCTGTTTTTTTTCTGTCCAGCTTGCTTATTTGTTTTTCTTGCTTGCTGGAAGCTCTGGGACGCAGAGGGTGTACCTCCGTGCCGTTAGTTCGGTGCGGAGGGTCTTTTTGCCCCCTTTGCGTGGTGTTTTGTAGGGTTTTGTGTTGACCGCAAAGTTACCTTTCCTATCCTCGCTCTGTTCAGAAAGTCGGGCCTCACTTTGCTTAATCTATTTCATCTCTACGTTTGTCTTTTCATCTTAACTCACAGTCATTATATGTGGGGGCTGCCTTTTCCTTTGGGGTATTTCTCTGAGGCAAGGTAGGCTTATTTTCTATCTTCAGGCTAGCTAGTTTCTCAGACTGTGCCGAGCTGCATAGGGAGCGTTAGGCGCAATCCACGGCTGCCTCTAGTGTGGTTGGAGAGGATTAGGGATTGCGGTCAGCAGAGTTCCCACGTCTCAGAGCTCATTCTATGTTTTTGGGTTATTGTCAGGTCACTGTATGTGCTCTGACTTCTATGTCCATTGTGGTACTGAATTATCAGATCATAACACTTGTGTAAATTGTACAGCAATAATGTATTGGTCATAACCACGTAAGTGAATGATCATTTTTATTCCTGCACACCCTGTTTTTTTGCAATAATAAATAATACTTTTATCATTGCTCTTTTTTACATATTTCTGCCAAGCAGTTACTTCCCACAGTGTAAATTTACCCACAGAGGAAACCTTCATTGTCGTTTTTATTTATTTCCATCAAAAATAGTACCACTACGGACATCCATGATTATTTGAAGTGACATTTTCCAATCTTTTAATTGGCAGTCGCATCTTTCTACCTGACACTGAATTCTGTACTGTAAAGAATGGTGTGATTGTTGAGGAACAGTTTAGTGTGTTTAAAGGGTTGGCCACTACTATAAAGCTCATACTTGAGGGCTAGTGTGCCCCACATGAAATATAAAAATGACTGTCTGCGTAGTGACTCCTACTAATCATTTCACATTGTCACATGAACGCTTCAGCCTATCAGAGGTTACTGATCAGCTGCAGCGCTCATGTGATATATCAATCAGCAGTGACTGATGAGCTGTAGTGCTGGGGTGACATAATGTCGCATGAACACCTGGAGTCTCAGCTCTCGTCCAAGAGGACAGTATACATTTTGTTTTTAATCTTGTGGGGTTGTTAAATAATGAACAACTTTTTTTTACTTGGCAACCAAGATTTCCATCTGATCAATCATCTGTAGGATATGCTGAAAAACAAGTCCCATTATTGTAGAGTCTGCCTCAAATGCTACAGGACTAAAAGGATCTGCCACTGGTGTTTTGGTCCAGGTTAACTCAGGACACATTCAGAGTTCTTGTGGAGTACACGTCTCAATAGGTTAAAGCTGATTGTGCAGCTAGTACAAGAAGATCTTTAAGAAGCCCTGAAAACAGCCCCATACCATAACCTCTTCTTCACCAAATGTTCCAATAGGTTCTATGAACTTTTGTAGGTGGTAATTAGCAAGTGTCCACCAAACTTGGTTTGTCAAGCAGTCGGCTAAATAGCGAAAGGTGACTTAAGATTCCAAAAGATGTTTCTACTACAAAATCCATTGGTGGCATGCTTTACAACACCCTTGATACTTGGCATTTTATATTATAATCTTAGGTTTTCATGCAGCTACTTGGATCATATACAACCCCTGGCAAAAATTATGGAATCACCGGCCTTGGAGGCTGTTGATTCAGTTGTTTAATTTTGTAGAAAAAAGCAGATCACAGACATGGCACAAAACTAAAGTCAATTCAAATTGAAACTTTCTGGCTTTAGGAAACACTAAAAGAAATCAAGAACAAAAAATGTGGTAGTCAGTAATGGTTACTTTTTTAACCAAGCATAGGGGAAAAATTATGGAATCACTCAATTCTGAGGAAAAAAATATGGAATCACCCTGAAAATTTTCATACCCAAAAATAACACCTGCATCAAATTAGATCTGCTCATTAGTCTGCATCTAAAAAGGAGTCATCACACCTTGGAGAGCTGTTGCACCAAGTGGACTGGCATGAATCATGGCTCCAACACGGGAGATGTCAATTGAAACAAAGGAGAGGATTAGCAAACTCTTAAGAGGGTAAACCATCACGCAATGTTGCATAAGATGTTGGTTGTTCACAGTCAGCTGTGTCTAAAATCTGGACCAAATGCAAACAACATGGGAAGGTTGTTAAAGGCAAACATACTGGTAGACCAAGGAAGACATCAAAGCATCAAGACTGGAAACTTAAAGCAATATGTCTCCAAAACAGGAAATGCACAACAAAACAAATGAGGAACGAATGGGTGGAAACTGGAGTCAACGTCTGTGACCGAACTGTAAGAAACTGCCTAAAGGAAATGGGATTTACATACAGAAAATCAAATGAAAGCCATCATTAACACCTAAACAGAAAAAAACAAGGTTACAATGGGCTAAGGAAAAGCAATCGTGGACTGTGGATGACTGTATGAAAGTCATATTCAGTGATGAATCACGAATCTGCATTGGGCGAGGTGATGATGCTGGAAATTTTGTTTGGTGCCATTCCAATGAGATTTATAAAGATGACTGCCTAAAGAGAACATGCAAATTTCCACAGTCATTGATTATATGGGGCTGCATGTCAGGTAAAGGCACTGGGGAGAAGGCTGTCATTACATCTTCAATAAATGCACAAGTTTATGTTGATATTTTGGACACTTTTCTTATCCCATCAATTAAAAGGATGTTTGGGGATAATGAAATCATTTTTCAAGATAATGCATCCTGCCATAGAGCAAAAATTGTGAAAACATTCCTTGAAAAAAGACACATAAGGTCAATGTCATGGCCTGCAAATAGTCCGGATCTCAATCCAATTGAAAATCTTTGGTGGAAGTTGAAGAAAATGGTCCATGACCAGGCTCCAACCTGTAAAGCTGATCTGGCAACAGCAATCAGAAAAAGTTGGAGCCAGATTGATGAAGATTACTGTTTGTGACTCATTAAGTCCGTGCTTCAGAGACTGCAAGCAGTTATAAAAGCCAGAGGTGGTGCAACAAAATACTAGTGATGTTTTGGAGTGTTTTATTTTTTATTTTTCATGATTCCATAATTTTTTCCTCAGAATTGAGTGATTCCATAATTTTTCCCCTATGCTTGGTTAAAAAAGTAACCACTACTGACTACCACATTTTTTGTTCTTGATTTCTCTTAGTGTTTCTTAAAGCCAGAAAGTTGCCATTTGAAATGACTTTAGTTTTGTGCCATGTCTGTGATCTGCTTTTTTCTACAAAATTAAACAACTAAATGAATATCCTCCAAGGCTGGTGATTCCATAATTTTTGCCAGAGGTTGTATGCATTGTTGAAGATTTGTAATTTCTCAATCTTTGTTACAATTTTTTTTTGTTCCGATCTTCTATAACTTTGGCATAAACATCTGTACTGTCTTATATCCACAGACATTGTAAACACCCTAAAATGCAGGGATAATTTGTCTACTTCAAAAATTATGTTTTCAGGCATTTTTTTTACTCTGCCTCCAACTGCTTTCTGTCTCGTCTGCTGCTTTTATTTCTGACAAAAGCTAACCTCTAACCTTCCTCTAATTTACAAGCTTGAAAAATGGAATGTAATAAAGGCTTGGCAAGTAATATTTAAGCAAAGGATACTGAAAATCAATAAGCTTTACTGTTGTAGCTAAGGAGAACAAACTGCCTAGCTGGGAAACTACACTTTATTCAGATGTGTATACCCTGAACATGGAATGTTGAGATATGAATCTGTGAATCATTCATTTCTGTGCTGATTACTAGTATGGAGAGTTTTATGCTTTACATTAACATATGAGTTCACATATAATGGAATTTTTCAAAGTATCATTTACACCAAACATAACCAGGCAAGTTGAATGTTCTGCATTATTAAAATCTCGAGAAGCTGTCCTGTATCTTCTTTTTCTGATGCTCCAAGTCCTGTCTCACGGGCCCCTATCAATATGAAGATCTTTGAACTAAAATACTCACATTAAATGATTAACAAATATTACCTCTTTTTTTTTTAGCACTGATGCCCTATAACTAATTTCTAAATCAAGATCAGGGTATGCATAACTTGCAAAAAATGTAATGTAGAAAATAGTTTCTTTAAAAAAAAATAAAAGTACATGTCTTATGCAGATCTGTGTTTCCATGGTTACAGACTACAAACAAGTCCTGTGTGTAGCCTGATCCTGCAGTTATATATTGCTTACTATGACTCCTTATATTCATGAGCGGCAACCACTACTAGCTATCCAGTTTATCGGTCACCATATATACAGTAAAGGAGGGATACACTGATCCTCTGTATACGTAATGCACCTGCTTGTGGCTAAACTACTGAGCCCATGCAATAATATCGCAATGTCGCAACAATAAATGGTGACTATTGGTGCTGAATTACCTACTGCATGTGGCCATGTGGAGATCGTTGAGCGGCTGAATTGCTTGCTTCAGATTCTGATGTCGGACCTGCACACATAGGTGTCCGCTGTGTCTGGAGGCAGTTCCCGTCCGCCCGGAGGGTAAGTGTGCGGATACCAGTGTCAGCCGATATCGGTAGCTGTGGGTACTGCAGGTGGAGACTGCAAATACTGCGTGTAGCGCCAGAGACGTCCCGGCCGGAGGCATCCCTGGATACACGTGAAAAATAGCCGACACTGCAGAGCAGTGCGTGACGTCACTGGCCTATGGAGCCTCAGTTGGGCCAATTCTAACCTACGCATTTCAAAGTGTAACGCACTCCTTCATCAGGGTTACCGCCCATATATAGGCGGCCTGCTTGCACCCCGCTGCGCACTGTCTCCCTCATATGATTGCATACTCCTGACCGCTAATAGCCACCCACACAATTTTGGCAGCCATATGTTATCCCTCAACACATAAGGGCAGGCACCCGATCGCCCGATGTGTGTCATATATTACAGAATGTTTATTTGATTGTGCATATTAGATTAAACTGTCTTTGCATAATTATGGGTCCTTAGCATTAAAAGCCCTACCTACATTATGCTTAATCGGTTGCTGCAAATGTATAGTGCGATTTTAAAAGAGCCTACCCTACCACAATTAAAACTTCACTTTTATTAAAAACATAAATATATAAAAATCATAAATATATGGGGGACATGGATATATAGAACAAAGGGCTATTTTAAAAACCGATAAAAATATATTTATTTTTATAAAATTATTATATTTATCCACTGGGGATGGCTAGAGTACATACACTAGTATTGTGCGGCAGGTGATTGGCTAACCCCCCGGGGGCATATGCCTGATCCCAAGTTTCATGCTGGCTCATTCCGTATCTATCTGGAATTCTTGTAGTAAAATTGGGCAGGCAGTGTGGGTTATTAATCACCACTTTATTTATAACTTAATGGATAATACAGTTGGAGTTTAAAAGGCATATAGTTCTAGTTCACAATTGAAGCCTTTCGGTTTTAGACTGTCCAAGGTAAAAATCCACTGGGATTCTATTCTTGACATTTGCTTTATAAAATCGCCCCCTCTTTTGTTTGGGCGTACGACCTGGATACCGTAAAAAGTAGTTCCTTTCAAGGATTGCCCATGTTTCTCCTTGAAATGTCGTGATAGGGGATGTTCTAGGAACCCTTTTTGGATATTCTTGAAGTGTTCTTTAATGCGTATCCTTAATTGCCTTTTGGTGCGCCCCACATACAACTTATTACATGGACATTGTATTACTTAAATCACCCCAGTGGTGTAACAGAACATATTATCTTTGATAGAAAATTCTTTGGTACCATCCACATCCTAGAATGTTAGTTTCCTAGTCTTCCTAAAGATAGTATGTGTACATCCATAACAACCCCCACATGGCAAAAAACCCGCTTTAGGAGTATTTATAGTGGAATTCCCCTTCATTCCATCTGTAAGGGTCATTTTCGTTGTAGGGGCTATTAAATGCCCCAGAGACTGGGCTTTTCTATAAATAAATCTAGGGTTACTAGGGAGTAATTCACACATCACCATGTCATTTTTCAAGACTGACCAGTGTTTGCATACGATATTAACGAATCTTTGATGCTCAGTATGAAATTGTGTTATGAATGGCAGATTCCGGATTTGTTCTTCTATGGTACCCTTTCCTATCTTTGCAGATTTGTTATTGTTTTGTAGTATAGATTCTCTTGATACTTCAATTATTTCGTTTTGGGCTTTCATTAGTAGTGGTTCGGGATACCCTTTTCCCAGAAATTGTTCAGTCAGATACTTGGCTTCCTCATTAAAGTCGGCCAGATTAGACCAATTACGACGTATTCTGGTAAACTGGCTTTTTGGAATGTTCGTCAGCCATACTGGTAAATGGCAGCTCATTATATTAATAAAACTATTTGAGTCAACCTCTTTATGATAACATTTAGTGTGCAATTGATCCTGTTCTACATAAATGTTCAAATCCAGAAAGTTCACATTATTGGTACTAATATTAGCGGTAAATTCCAAACCATAATGATTGTTATTTAGCCCTGAAATGAACGTATTCAGATCTTCATAGGACCCCTCCCATATAAAAAAGATGTCGTCTATAAAGCGACACCAGACCATTAGGCCTGGATGTAGCAGCCCTCCTTTATGAATATGTAAGGTTTCCCACCTACCAACATAGGTATTTGCGTAACTAGGCACAAATCTTGTCCCTATCGCGGTACCCCATGTTTGAATATAATATTGCCCCTCGTATAAGAAATACCGTAATTGTGATGCAGGATGAATTTAATACATTCCAGAATAAACTGGATCTGTGTTTCCATATATGTCCCCAGACTTTGGAGAAAGTATTCTGCCGCTTGACACCCCTTCTCATGATTTATAACTGTGTACAATGACTTGATATCAAGTGTACCCATTATATAGTTCTGTTTCCACTTGATCTTCCCCAAACATTCCAATGTGTGTCCCGTATCTTTTAAGTATGCTGGTATTAATCCCATACACTTTTGCAGGTGCACATCAACGTATCTGGATACATTGGCTGTTAAACTGTTAATTCCAGATATGATAGGTCTACCTGGGGGATTGGTTGTATTTTTGTGGAGTTTCGGTATATGGTAAAAAATTGCTCTACTTGGATTTTTGTTCATAATATTGTGTGTAAATGGGTTAGTAACTGGCTTAGTGATAGAAAGCAGAGGGTGGTTATAAATGGTATAGTCTCTAACTGGGTCGCTGTGACCAGTGGGGTACCGCAGGGGTCAGTATTGGGACCTGTTCTCTTCAACATATTCATTAATGATCTGGTAGAAGGTTTACACAGTAAAATATCGATATTTGCAGATGATACAAAACTATGTAAAGCAGTTAATACAAGAGAAGATAGTATTCTGCTACAGATGGATCTGGATAAGTTGGAAACTTGGGCTGAAAGGTGGCAGATGAGGTTTAACAATGATAAATGTAAGGTTATACACATGGGAAGAAGGAATCAATGTCACCATTACACACTGAATGGGAAACCACTGGGTAAATCTGACAGGGAGAAGGACTTGGGGATCCTAGTTAATGATAAACTTACCTGGAGCAGCCAGTGCCAGGCAGCAGCTGCCAAGGCAAACAGGATCATGGGGTGCATTAAAAGAGGTCTGGATACACATGATGAGAGCATTATACTGCCTCTGTACAAATTCCTAGTTAGACCGCACATGGAGTACTGTGTCCAGTTTTGGGCACCGGTGCTCAGGAAGGATATAATGGAACTAGAGAGAGTACAAAGGAGGGCAACAAAATTAATAAAGGGGATGGGAGAACTACAGTACCCAGATAGATTAGCGAAATTAGCATTATTTAGTCTAGAAAAAAGACGACTGAGGGGCGATCTAATAACCATGTATAAGTATATAAGGGGACAATACAAATATCTCGCTGAGGATCTGTTTATACCAAGGAAGGTGACGGGCACAAGGGGGCATTCTTTGCGTCTGGAGGAGAGAAGGTTTTTCCACCAACATAGAAGAGGATTCTTTACTGTTAGGGCAGTGAGAATCTGGAATTGCTTGCCTGAGGAGGTGGTGATGGCGAACTCAGTCGAGGGGTTCAAGAGAGGCCTGGATGTCTTCCTGGAGCAGAACAATATTGTATCATACAATTAGGTTCTGTAGAAGGACGTAGATCTGGGGATTTATTATGATGGAATATAGGCTGAACTGGATGGACAAATGTCTTTTTTCGGCCTTACTAACTATGTTACTATGTAATATACGAGTATTCT
This sequence comes from Ranitomeya imitator, assembly GCF_032444005.1. Lineage (NCBI taxonomy): Eukaryota > Metazoa > Chordata > Amphibia > Anura > Dendrobatidae > Ranitomeya > Ranitomeya imitator. The sequence goes on from NC_091285.1 coordinate 516,043,993, forward strand.
TTTTTATCCAAAATATTTCTAGTTTTACCTTTTTGGGCCAAGATATTTAACCCCTTTACCCCCAAGGGTGGTTTGCACGTTAATGACCGGGCCAATTCTTACAATTCTGACCACTGTCCCTTTATGAGGTTATAACTCTGGAACGCTTCAACGGATCCCAGTGAATCTGACATTGTTTTCTCGTGACATATTGTACTTCATGACAATGGTAATAATTATTTGATAGTACCTGCGTTTATTTGTGAAAAAAACGGAAATTTGGCGAAAATTATGAAAATTTCGCAATTTTCCAACTTTGAATTTTTATGCAATTAAATCACAGAGATATGTCACACAAAATACTTAATAAGTAACATTTCCCACATGTCTACTTTACATCAGCACAATTTTGGAACCAAAATTTTTTTTTGTTAGGGAGTTATAAGGGTGAAAAGTTGACCAGCAATTTCTCATTTCTACAACACCATTTTTTTTTAGGGACCACATCTCATTTGAAGTCATTTTGAGGGGTCTATATGATAGAAAATACCCAAGTGTGACACCATTCTAAAAACTACACCCCTCAAGGTGCTTAAAACCACATTCAAGAAGTTTATTAACCCTTCTGGTGCTTCACAGGAATTTTTTGAATGTTTAAATAAAAATGAACATTTAACTTTTTTTCACAAAAAATTTAATTCAGCTCCAATTTGTTTTATTTTACCAAGGGTAACAGGAGAAAATGGACCGCAATCATTGTTGTACAATTTGTCCTGAGTACGCCAATACCCCACATGTGGGGGTAAACCACTGTTTGGGCGCATGGCACAGCTCGGAAGCGAAGGAGCGCCATTTGACTTTTCAATGCAAAATTGACTGGAATTGAGATGGGACGCCATGTTTTGTTTGGAGAGCCCCTGATGTGCCTAAACATTGAAACCACCCCACAAGTGACACCATTTTGGAAAGTAGACCCCCTAAGGAACTTATCTAGAGGTGTGGTGAGCACTTTGACCCACCCAGTGCTTCACAGAAGTTTATAATGCAGAACCGTAAAAATAAAAAAATCATATTTTTTCACAAAAATTATCTTTTCGCCCCCAATTTTTTATTTTTCCAAGGGTAAGAGAAGAAATTGGACCCCAAAAGTTGTTGTACAATTTGTCCTGAGTGCGCTGATACCCCATATGTGGGGGTAAACCACTGTTTGGGCGGATGGGAGAGCTCGGAAAGGAAGGAGCGCCGTTTGACTTTTCAATGCAAAATTGACAGGAATTGAGATGAGACGCCATGTTGCGTTTGCAGAGCCCCTAATGTACCTAAATAGTAGAAACCACTCACAAGTGACACCATTTTGGAAAGTAGACCCCCTAAGGAACTTATCTAGATGTGTGGTGAGCGCTTTGACCCACCAAGGGCTTCACAGAGGTTTATAATGGAGAGCCGTAAAAATAAAACAAAAATTTTTTCGCACAAAAATTATTTTTTAGCCCCCAGTTTTGTATTTTCCCGAGGGTAACAGGAGAAATTGGACCCAAAAATGTGTTGTCCAATTTGTCCTGAGTGCGCTGATACCCCATATGTGGGGGGAAACCACTGTTTGGGCGCATGGGAGGGCTCGGAAGGGAAGGAGTGCCATTTGAATGCAGACTTAGATGGAATGGTCTGCAGGCGTCACATTGCGTTTGCAGAGCCCCTAATGTACCTAAACAGTAGAAACCCCCCACAAGTGACCCCATATTGGAAACTAGACCCCCCCGGGAACTTATCTAGATGTGTTGTGAGAACTTTGAACCCCAAGTGTTTCACTACAGTTTATAACGCAGAGCCGTAAAAATAAAAAATCTTTTTTTTCCCACAAAAATTATTTTTTAGCCCCCAGTTTTGTATTTTCCCAAGGGTAACAGGAGAAATTGGACCCCAACAGTTGTTGTCCTATTTGTCCTGAGTACGCTGATACCCCATATGTTGGGTTAAACCCCTGTTTGGGCACACGGGTGAGCTCGGAAGGAAAGAAGCACTGTTTTACTTTTTCAACGCAGAATTGGCTGGAATTGAGATCGGACGCCATGTCGCTTTTGGAGAGCCCCTGATGTGCCTAAACAGTGGAAACCCCCCAATTATAACTGAAACCCTAATCCAAACACTCCCCTAACCCTAATTCCAACGGTAACCCTAACCACACCTCTAACCCTGACACACCCCTAACCCTAATCCCAACCCTATTCCCAACTGTAGATGTAATCTAAACCCTAACTGTAACTTTAGCCCCAACCCTAACTGTAGCCCTAACCCTAGCCCTAACCCTAGCCCCAACCCTAGCCCTAACCCTAGCCCTAACCCTAACCCTAACCCTAACCCTAACCCTAGCCCTAACCCTAGCCCTAACCCTAGCCCTAACCCTAACACTAGCCCTAACCCTAGCCCTAACCCTAGCCCTAACCCTAACACTAGCCCTAACCCTAGCCCTAACCCTAGCCCTAATGGGAAAATGGAAATAAATACATTTTTTTATTTTTCCCTAACTAAGGGGGTGATGAAGGGGGGTTTGATTTACTTTTATAGCGGGTTTTTTAGCGGATTTTTATGATTGGCAGCCGTCACACACTGAAAGACGCTTTTTATTGCAAAAAATATTTTTTGCGTTACCACATTTTGAGAGCTATAATTTTTCCATATTTTGGTCCACACAGTCATGTGAGGTCTTGTTTTTTGCGCGACGAGTTGACGTTTTTATTGGTAACATTTTCGGGCACGTGACATTTTTTGATCGCTTTTTATTCCGATTTTTGTGAGACAGAATGACCAAAAACCAGCTATTCATGAATTTCTTTTGGGGGAGGCGTTTATACCGTTCCGCGTTTGGTAAAATTGATAAAGCAGTTTTATTCTTCGGGTCAGTACGATTACAGCGACACCTCATTTATATCATTTTTTTATGTTTTGGCGCTTTTATACGATAAAAACTATTTTATAGAAAAAATAATTATTTTGGCATCGCTTTATTCTCAGGACTATAACTTTTTCATTTTTTTGCTGATGATGCTGTATGGTGGCTCGTTTTTTGCGGGACAAGATGACGCTTTCAGCGGTACCATGGTTATTTATATCTGTCTTTTTGATCACGTGTTATTCCACTTTTTGTTCGGCGGTATGATAATAAAGCGTCGTTTTTTGCCTCGTTTTTTTTTTTTTTTTCTTACGGTGTTTACTGAAGGGGTTAACTAGTGTGCCAGTTTTATAGGGCGAGTCGATACGGACACGGCGATACTAAATATGTGTACTTTTATTGTTTTTTGTTTTTTTTATTTAGATGAAGAAATGTATTTATGGGAATATTTTTTTTTTTTTTTTTCATTATTTAGGAATATTTTTTTTTTATTTTTTTTACACATTTGGAAATTTTTTTTTTTACTTTTTTACTTTGTCCCAGGGGGGGACATCACAGATCAGTGATCTGACAGTGTGCACAGCACTCTGTCAGATCACTGATCTGACATGCAGCACTGCAGGCTTCACAGTGCCTGCTCTGAGCAGGCTCTGTGAAGCCACCTCCCTCCCTGCAGGACCCGGATCCGCGGCCATCTTGGATCCGGGACCTGGAGCAGGGAGGGAGGGCGGCAAGACCCTCGCAGCAACGCGATTACATCGCGTTGCTGCGGGGGGCTCAGGGAAGCCCGCAGGGAGCCCCCTCCCTGCGCGGTGCTTCCCTGCACCGCCGGCACATCGCGATCATCTTTGATCGCGGTGTGCCGGGGGTTAATGTGCCGGGGGCGGTCCGTGACCGCTCCTGGCACATAGTGCCGGATGTCAGCTGCGATAGGCAGCTGACACCCGGCCGCGATCGGCGCCGCTCCCCCCGTGAGCGCTGCCGATCGCATATGACGTACTATTGTGTCCTTGGGAAGTAGGGCCCACCCCCCATGGACGCAATAGTACGTCTGATGGCAGAAAGGGGTTAATTTGCTAATGAAGTGATTAGTGGGGTCATGACTTAATTTCTTGTAGGTGACATGGTCCCCCAACAGTCGCATGGATTCCTGATGGTACATAGTATGGCTGAGTACTACTCTTGCATTGGATTGAATGCCGATGGATTGCATTCTATACGTTCGACTCATTGGTCTCACGAGATATTAGGAAACTTTATGACATATGTATTTTGCAATATTCTGCCAAAATATATTAAAAAAAACCTACAATAGGCCCCTAGTCCCATGCGTTAATGAAGTAAGAGCTAATATTTGCCAGAAACTGAGCTTTGAAACAGTAAAAAAAAACATTTCTTGGTTCAAGTTTTTTCTAGGTGCTCTAGTTTGTTCTATGTGCCTAAACATATAAACATATTGATTACACATAAATAAATTGTTTCTATGCTAATCGAATTTGTGTGTAGTTTTTAGAAATCCACTGCACTCAGTGAGTTCAGTTAGCAATTTGCTTGTCAACTAATAGCCATAGCATGAACAAATTCTACAGATATTGTATGTTGCATCATAGCAATTGTGAGGGAGATTAGTGTAGTCTATGAAGAAATTATGATACAGAGATTCAATTTACACATTGCAAAAGATTATCAGTCATAAAAGGTTCACAAAACCTTGGGCATGGATGAGTCGGTTGCCCCATAATGCCTTCCAGCTATCACATCACATGGTGCAGCACAGCCAATCAGGAGGGACCCTCTTAGTCTTTATAAAAGCAGAGGCAGGAAATGCAGCAGCTATTTTTAGGAATCTCAATAGTGAGAGAATGTCACAACTTACAGTTTAGCAATAATGATAAAGAGAAAGCAATAAAACTGGACAAATTTGTCTGAAATGGCTGCCACACTTTTACACGTTGTTGATTATTGCGTAAGATGAATATGGCCTATAGGTCAGGCAAATCAAATGGGCTTCCCATATGCCTAAAATATCCACCTCCATTTCCCCTCAAAGAAGGCTCACATGATATCTGGTGACTAAAATTACGGTAAGTTTGCTGTTCAACCACAGATCAAATAATTTTTCAGTTAATATTTTACCCAGTATTTGACCATTTAGTACATAATTGTACACTTTATTTCCTCAATTGTCTACCTCACACACAGTATGCACATCACAAGCTACTGTTTTTTTTTACACAGTTTGTTTATTGGATAAGTACCTTTTTTGGATGAATACGTTGCATTTCTTGTTTAGCCCTTTTTGAAAGTTGTGGTTGTGGCAATAGTGAATTAAAGTTTGGGCAATGGATGGGGTAATATAAAACAAAAAAATACCATACCATGATATCTGGCAATAAGAATGAATGAGCTACTAGCAGCACCACTACTGGCAAAGTAGTATTACCAACTGAAGGTCACAATTGGCCTCCTGCAAGTGTATTAATGGATAGAAAGCAGTGGTTGTTATGAAATGTATAGAAAATCACACATCTCAATCACAGCAGGAGGATAATACCTCTGACAGTAACATCATCAGTTTTAGTCCATGTTCTGCACGATCCTCTTCCTCCACTACCATTACGCTTAATCTTTTACATCACTGACTTTAAATTCTGTTGGTCATGGTGGTATTCACGCTGGCAATAGCAGCCGAGTTAGTAGTAGCATTTAGAGTCAAGGGAAATCAGTTGGTGGGGGAAAGGAGCTTAATACTTTTCCCCACTCTTATATTTAATAATGTGCAGCCACACATCTCCTGCCTGTTCATTTTGTTCTATAGCTATACTGTACTATTGAACTCTGTAGCAGATGGGTAACCAGTGCAACGTCTGGCACAGGATACAGGCATCAGCGTAACGGTTGGCTAGGAATATTATCCTGGCTGCTGCATTCAGAACAGATTGGAGAGGGGAGAGTTTAGTAAGAGGGAGGCCGATTAGTAGATAGTTGCAGTAGCCCAGACGACAATGAAGATGAGCAACAGTCAGAGTTTTTGCAGAGTAAAAAGTAAAAAAAGGTTGAATCCTAGAAATCTTGTTGAGGTGTAGATGACATGAGCGAGCAAGTGATCAGATGTAGGGAGTGAATGAATGAATGAATGTCTTGAATCGAGTATGACCCTAAGACAGCGGGCATGTTGCTGGGGAGTAATGGTAGATCCACACATGCAAATGGCAGTATCGAGCATAGATAGGTTGGTGGAGGGAGGAAACCCAAGGAGTTCAGTTTTTGAAAGGTTCTGTTTCAGATAGAGGGAGGACATGATGTAAGAGACAGCGGTAAGTCCATCACTGGTGTTTTATAGTATTGCAGGCATGATGTCACGAAAAGAGGTGTATAATTGGGTGTCATCAGCATATAGATGGTACTGAATCTACTGATTGTTTGTCCAATAGGGGCAGTATGCAAGGTGAACAGAAGGGAGTCAAAGACTGATCCTTGAGGAACCTTGACATTAAGGGGAAAAGGTGAGAAGGAAGAGCCAGCAAAAGATACAGTGAAGGAGCGGTCAGAGAGGTAAGAGGAAAATCAGGGAGAGGCCAATAGAGTGTAGCATAGTGAGGGGAAAACACAAAGGACAGAAAGTAAGAGTCTGAAAATGCCCTAGTGGCAAGTGTGAAAAATGAAATTATTATGATTTTTATTTTTTTTTAACCCCTTCATGACCGGGGGATTTTTCGTTTTTCCGTGTTCGTTTTTCGCTCCCCTCCTTCCCAGAGCCATAACTTTTTTATTTTTCCGTCAATTTGGCCATGTGAGGGCTTATTTTTTGCGGGACGAGTTGTACTTTTGAACGACATCATTGGTTTTAGCATGTCGTGTACTAGAAAACGGGAAAAAAATTCCAAGTGCGGTGAAATTGCAAAAAAAGTGCAATCCCACATTGGTTTTTTGTTTGGCTTTTTTGCTAGGTTCACTAAATTCTAAAAATGACCTGCCATTATGATTCTCCAGGTCATTACGAGTTCATAGACACCAAACATGACTAGGTTATTTTTTATCTAAGTGGTGAAAAAAAATTCCAAACTTTGCTAAAAAAAAAAAAAAATTGCGCCATTTTCCGATACTCGTAGCGTCTCCATTTTTCATCATCTGGGGTCGGTTGAGGGCTTATTTTTTGCATGCCGAGATGACGTTTTTAATGATAGCATTTCGGTGCAGATATGTTCTTTTGATCGCCCGTTATTGCATTTTAATGCAATGTCGCGGCGACCAAAAAAACGTAATTCTGGCGTTTCGAGTTTTTTTCCCGCTACGCTGTTTAGCGATCAGGTTAATACTTTTTTTTATTTGATAGATCGGGCGATTCTGAGCGCGGCGATACCAAATATGCATAGATTTGATATTTTTTTTATTGATTTATTTTGATTGGGGTGAAAGGGGGGTGATTTAAACTTTTATGTTTTTTTTATTTTTTTCACATTTTTTTAAACTTTTTTTTTTAACTTTTGCCATGCTTCAATAGCCTCCATGAGAGGCTAGAAGCAGGCACAACCCGATCGGCTCTGCTACATAGCAGCGATCTGCTGATCGCTGCTATGTAGCAGAATTGCACGTGTGCTGTGAGCGCCGACCACAGGGTGGCGCTCACAGCGACGGGCAATCAGTAACCATAGAGGTCTCAAGGACCTCTATGGTTACCATTCACAAGCATCGCCGACCCCCGATCATGTGACGGGGGTCGGCGATGACGTCATTTCCTGCCGCCCGGCCGGAAGCGGTAGTTAAATGCCGCTGTCTGCGTTTGACAGAGGCATTTAACTAGTTAATAGGTGCGGGCAGATCGCGATTCTGCCCGCGCCTATTACGGGCACATGTCAGCTGTTCAAAACAGCTGACATGTCCTGGCTTTGGTGCGGGCTCACCGCGGAGCCCTGCATCAAAGCAGGGGAGCCGGCATCGGACGGTATAGTACGTCCGATGCCGGTAAGGGGTTAATAATCTTCATGTTATGAAATAAAAAACATTGGTAACGTAAAAAAATCCATGTAACACAAAAAATTGATTTAAATAATAGGTCAGTTTCTGATGATAGTTTCTCTTTAGGATCACTTTGAGATTACTGAGTCAGTGTTTGCATTAAAGAGTTTGAAAGGGATTGGATACAGTCCTGAATTTGCCTTAAATCACAAGTACTACAAAGCCCGCAATTCCCCTGAAAAGACGTGTATAACACTTTGAGTCTTTGAGTTTCTCTTTAGTTTGAAGCTTTGCATTACTTGGAACTGTACTACCCCAGTCTTAGTGAATTGACCACACAATATCAAGTTGGCTCATTGATGGGACGGACTGGATGGTAGAGATCCATGAAACTTTCACCCCTGCTTAGCAACTTGAATTTTACAGAATGATAGTCTTTGCTTTTTTTCTTGTGTCTTTCCAGTGAAATCTCAGAATTTCTTACATTTTAAACAGGTACTAAAAATTGTTATATCAAGCAAGTGTTCCTAATCATTGTGCCGGATAAACACGATCAGTGAGAAATTGCTCGTTTGTCATTGAGCAAATCTTGGAACTTAGAACTGATCAATTGTATGTATTATCTCTCCATATGAAAATGTGCATCTCCTAGCATTCATAGCAGGAAAGGAAAGACAAATTAGCTGAAAAAAGACACACACTGAAAAAAACCTCTATTGTTATACAGTGTTAAATGTACAAACGTTTCTAAATGTGTAACAGAACTTTTATCCTCACCAGTTTGTAATGTCAGATTATGAAATAAACAAAGACGATTTAGAATTCAATGTCTTATGTTAAATAGAGAAATATAGTTAGTGCACTCCTGAAGACCTCCTACCTGTGAATCATTACAAAGTACAAGAGCTCTCTGTTTTCATTTAGAGCCCAGGCTTATCACTTTTATCGCTCACTCAGCAATGTCTGGGAACTTATCTGTGGTATGCAAACTGTATTGACATAAAGATTTTAAAGGTTTACCTTTAACTCCTCAAGTACTACAGATTGCTACAGGTCAAGATTCAACTGATGATGATGATCTGAAGATCCCGAAGATCCCGTTGGCCCTTGTTACAATATATTGTGGATTAATCAAAAAGGGCGCATGAGTTCCAACATTGGACAACCTCTTCTACAACTGCCATTGAGGAGGCAATATACTTCAGATAGCAACTGGTTAAAATCTTGATGGCTAGCTATTTCTCCCAACCCTTTATATGAATATATGGTCATCTTGTCCAAGCAAACCAGTGTTCTGAATAGAGAGAGGGGTGACAATGGTTTAGCTTGAGGAAGAACAAGTGTGTTGAAATCCCATTGCCTGGCAATGGTCACCCTGACACAGCCAGTGGGGCGAGAGTTTAGACAACCCAAGTCCCAATAGTTGATTGGTGGATTATGCCAACATTTATCTAAGTTGTATTGCCACATTTACATCTAGAGATAGATTAGTTATTATATGGTCTGTTGGCCAAATGGTACCAAGACAATTTACTGAAAAGGTTTTGGTATTGGACATTCAATATTCTCTTTTTTAAATTTTGTACATTAAATGCACAGTGTGCACTTGGGTGTAAGGTTTTTATGCTTTTAATTTTTTATTTTTTTTTAACACTGGAAAACATTTGTAAAAAAGCTCCCAACTATGGACACAAAAACATCAATCATGGCACTCTGTGATCTGAGTTTGACTAATGATTAATGCAACTGATGGCTGGCCCAAAATGACAGTGTAAATTTCTTGACCAAACACTGGTAATGATCATGTAAGTTAACATTACGAAGATTACCTCATATTTCCTGGCCCAAATCATTGTTCATCATATTACAATTACATTCAATGCTATTAAGTGAAACCGGTGGGTATCCTGCAGGATCTGACTGCATTTTAACCTCAATAGAGGTTACTGTCTTAATAGCATCTTGTCTCAGTCAGTTATCGACAAATAATCTGCACATTGTTAAAACTTTCTGAAAGATTGCTATTGAAGAATGGTAAATATAAGATAATGTAAAAGTGATCACATTCCTGATTTCTTTTACATCATCACATTCCTCTCTGTATAAAAGCATGTGAAGAAAGGTAAAGTTCTACCCCGAGCGAGCGTGTCAGGGTGACCAGCATCTTGTCAGTTTCGGAGAATATGGAGAATACGGGAAAACTTTGGAATTTACTGTATTTATTAAATGACACTCACAAAGGGGAAAAATCCAAGGGCTTATAAAATGATTTAATACATAAAATGTTCATTTTATTGGATCATAAAGATGAGACCATAAAATGTAAAATGCTCAGAATGATAGCAGTTATCAGGCATGGATTTAGATTTTATGCATCCTTAAAAATCATTTTTGAATTCATTTCTCTTATATTTTCCAAAACAGACGGTTTACAAGGTTTCCATCTTATAAATTGATGACCCAATGCTAGTATATATATATATATATATATATATATATATATATATATATATATATAGACACTCAAAAAAGAGGCAGCACTCCATAGTTTCAGTGAAAAAATGTGGAAGGTTTAATCGACCAACATAGCCGGGCGACGTTTCAGCTCCATCCGAGCCTTTATCAAGCCTTTATCAAGCTTGATAAAGGCTCGGATGGAGCTGAAACGTCGCCCGGCTATGTGGGTCGATTAAACCTTCCACATTTTTTCACTGAAACTATGGAGTGCTGCCTCTTTTTTGAGTGTATATATATATATATATATATATATATATATACTAGCATTGGGTCATCAATTTATAAGATGGAAACCTTGTAAACCGTCTGAAACTATGGAGTGCTGCCTCTTTTTTGAGTGTCTGTAAACTTGGTGCAATCGCTGGACTGGTTGCTTGAGGCCCTGCACCTGAAGATAAGTAACATAGTAACATAGTTAGTAAGGCCGAAAAAAGACATTTGTCCATCCAGTTCAGCCTATATTCCATCATAATAAATCCCCAGATCTACGTCCTTCTACAGAACCTAATAATTGTATGATACAATATTGTTCTGCTCCAGGAAGACATCCAGGCCTCTCTTGAACCCCTCGACTGAGTTCGCCATCACCACCTCCTCAGGCAAGCAATTCCAGATTCTCACTGCCCTAACAGTAAAGAATCCTCTTCTATGTTGGTGGAAAAACCTTCTCTCCTCCAGACGCAAAGAATGCCCCCTTGTGCCCGTCACCTTCCTTGGTATAAACAGATCCTCAGCGAGATATTTGTATTGTCCCCTTATATACTTATACATGGTTATTAGATCGCCCCTCAGTCGTCTTTTTTCTAGACTAAATAATCCTAATTTCGCTAATCTATCTGGGTATTGTAGTTCTCCCATCCCCTTTATTAATTTTGTTGCCCTCCTTTGTACTCTCTCTAGTTCCATTATATCCTTCCTGAGCACCGGTGCCCAAAACTGGACACAGTACTCCATGTGCGGTCTAACTAGGGATTTGTACAGAGGCAGTATAATGCTCTCATCATGTGTATCCAGACCTCTTTTAATGCACCCCATGATCCTGTTTGCCTTGGCAGCTGCTGCCTGGCACTGGCTGCTCCAGGTAAGTTTATCATTAACTAGGATCCCCAAGTCCTTCTCCCTGTCAGATTTACCCAGTGGTTTCCCGTTCAGTGTGTAATGGTGATATTGATTCCCTCTTCCCATGTGTATAACCTTACATTTATCATTGTTAAACCTCATCTGCCACCTTTCAGCCCAAGTTTCCAACTTATCCAGATCCATCTGTAGCAGAATACTATCTTCTCTTGTATTAACTGCTTTACATAGTTTTGTATCATCTGCAAATATCGATATTTTACTGTGTAAACCTTCTACCAGATCATTAATGAATATGTTGAAGAGAACAGGTCCCAATACTGACCCCTGCGGTACCCCACTGGTCACAGCGACCCAGTTAGAGGCTATACCATTTATAACCACCCTCTGCTTTCTATCACTAAGCCAGTTACTAACCCATTTACACACATTTTTCAAGTACTAAAGTTGTGCTGTTCCTTTTTTTTACTATATATTTTTTCTACTATATATATATATATATATATATATATATATATATACACACACACACTATATTGTTAGAATTTAAGACAGCAATTCCCAGTAACCTTGCTTGACAGGGAAGATGTAGCAGGAGTGGTGGAACCACTGTGTCATAGTCTGAGGAGACCTTGGAAGGTTATAACTAGGTGAACACCTGACTCTTCAGTAGAGCTCCTGATGGTGGGTTTAGACTTGACTCCAGATTGACACCAGGTGCTACACCAGGACGGACGTTGGACACATGGCCTCTGACCCCCAGGGGGGCAGGAAGCTGGAAAGGCCCAGAAGGAAGTTTCAGCTGGTACAGTCAAGCACAGCAGGAATACAGGAATGAGTGGTATACAAGCAGGCACTGTCAGGTGTAGGCAGATACAGCTGTTATACAAGCAGGCACTGGCAGGTGCAGGCTGGTATACAGGCAGGCCAGTATAAAGGCAGGAACCGGCAGGTGCAGGCTGGTATACAGGCATGCAGGTGCTGGCAGGCATGGATGGAATACAGTTACAGCAGGTATGGGAGGACAGGTACAAGCAGGGACAGGCAAGTACAGAGGAACTAGCAAGTGTGCAGCAAGACAGAGTGAATATGTTGTTCAGATACCTCCAATTAGGTGGAGATGCCTTAAGTGTCTCACCAACAATGGGCTGGGGACACTTTAGAATGACGAGTGCTGTCCGTTTAAGAGGGAGAGCGAGCTCTAAGCACAGTGCATGGGGATCTGTGAGGCACGCAGACACTGGGCAGCAGCAGGACTTGGAAATGCAGGACGGTGGTGGTGACCGAGTCGACGTTCCTGCCGGAGCATAAGGGAAGTGTGCAGGGACACCGGCTCTACAGAAGGTCTGCACGGCCTCATTCAAATGAAAGTCTGTCATTTCAAGCACACGCAGGTGGCTTGGAGCACCTCTGTGTGGAGAAAAACTAGAAAAGGAAAATTTGATGTAGTCTTATTATAATGATCAATGGAGATTTCATCGTCACCAATTACAATAAGATGGAAAATTTGTAGCCATATCCCATCACTTTAAAACAACTGAAAACTACTGCACAGCAGTGATACATTTTCACTTGGTCATGCAAAAAAATGGACCTCCGCTCTGTACCACACAAGCACAAATCCCACTAAATCTCATTGCTGTCAGCAATTGTAAATGAATTGGTTCATTTGGTGTGTTTTGTGACACTGCTCCTTTATAAAATATGTAGGAAGGTAGGTTTCTTTACATTTAAAGGGAACCTGTCAGCAGGGTTATGCACAGTAACCTACAGATAGTGTCAGATCTGCGCTGTTAGGCCATGTTCACACAGTGCGTTTTTTACCGCGGAACCGCGGCGGTTTTGCGGCTGCGGTTCCGCAGCTGTTTTCCATGCAGGGTACAGTACACTGTACCCTATGGAAAACAGGACACACTGTGCACATGGTCCGGAAATTGTAAAAAAAAAGATGCGCTGAATAGCTCCCGGAAAAAAGAAGGAGCATGTCAATTCTTCTTCCTGAACCGCAGCGGTTCTGCACCCATAGACCTCCATTGTGAGGTCAAAATCGCAGTAAAACCCGCAGATCAAAAATATATCTGCGGGTTTTACTGCGATTTGATGTGCAGAACCGCTGCAGCAGGAAGTGCGGGGGAGCGGGCGGAAGTGCGTGGGCGGAGTGTGGCTGCCCCCCCGTGCTCCGATGCCCCCCCCCGTGCTCCGATGCCCCCCCCCGTGCTCCGATGCCCCCCCCCCAGTGCTCCGATGCCCCCCCCGTGCCCTAATCTCCCCCCCTTATACTTACCCGGCGTCCCGGTGTCCGTCCGGCCGTCTTCTCCCTGGGCGCCGCCATCTTGCAAAATGGCGGGCGCATGCGCAGTGCGCCCGCCGAATCTGCCGGCCGGCAGATTCGCTCCAAAGTGCATTTTGATCACTGAGATATAACCTATCTCAGTGATCAAAATAAAAAAATAGTAAATGACACCCCCCCACTTTGTCACCCCCATTGGTAGGGACAATAAAAAAAATTAAGAATTTTTTTTTTTTTTTTCACTAAGGTTAGAATAGGGTTAGGGTTAGGGGTAGGGTTAGGGGTAGGGGTAGGGTTAGGGGTAGGGTTAGGGGTAGGGGTAGGGTTAGGGGTAGGGTTAGGGGTAGGGGTAGGGTTAGGGGTAGGGTTAGGGTTAGGGGTAGGGTTAGGGGTAGGGTTAGGGGTAGGGTTAGGGGTAGGGTTAGGTATTTTCAGCCATTTTAGCCCTAAAAAGCTTCCTAGGAAACACACAGTAAAAAAAGGATAAAAAAACGCATCAAAAACGCATCAAAAAAGGACAAAAAAAGGACCTGCGTTTTCTGCCAAGAGCTGCAGTTTTTAAAAAAAACTGTCCTGAAAAAAAAAGGATGGAAATCCTGAACGTGTGAACATACCCTTATACCGATTAAAATGACACCAGGGTGATGAAATCCGGCTTGTGGTTGTTTAACCCCTTAATCTTATATGACGTACTATACCGTTGAGGTGACCTGGGACTTAATTCCCAGGGATGGGACGGGGGGAGCGCGGCTGATCGCCGCTGGGTAGCTGACATCCGGCACCATGTGCCAGGAGCGGTCACGGACCGCTCCCGGCACATTAACTCCCAGAACACTGCGATCAAACATGATCACAGCGTTCCGGCGGCATAGAGAAGCATCACGCAGGGAGGGGGCTCCCTGCGTGCTTCCCTGACACCCTCGGAACAATGTGATGTGATCGCATTGTTCAGAGGGTCTCTTACGTCCTCCCTGCAGGCCCCGGATCCAAAATCTAAAATGGCCACGGGGCTCCTTCCAGGTCCTGCAGGGAGGTGGCTTGCAAGCACCTGCTCAAAGCAGGTGCCGGCAAACCTGGAGCACTGCCTGTCAGATCGCTGATCTGACACAGTGCTTTGCAAAGTGTCAGATCAGCGTTCTGACACTATACTGTGATGTCCCACACTGGGACAAAGTAAAAAAAAAAAAATTACATGTGTAAAAATAAATAAATTCCTAAATAATGGAAAATATATATATATATATATATATATATATATATATGTGTATATATATATATATATATATATATATATACAGTGGGGCAAAAAAGTATTTAGTCAGTCAGCAATAGTGCAAGTTCCACCACTTAAAAAGATGAGAGGCGTCTGTAATTTACATCATAGGTAGACCTCAACTATGGGAGACAAACTGAGAAAAAAAAATCCAGAAAATCACATTGTCTGTTTTTTTAACATTTTATTTGCATATTTTGGTGGAAAATAAGTATTTGGTCAGAAACAAAATTTCATCTCAATACTTTGTAATATATCCTTTGTTGGCAATGACAGAGGTCAAACGTTTTCTGTAAGTCTTCACAAGGTTGCCACACACTGTTGTTGGTATGTTGGCCCATTCCTCCATGCAGATCTCCTCTAGAGCAGTGATGTTTTTGGCTTTTCACTTGGCGACACGGACTTTCAACTCCCTCCAAAGGTTTTCTATAGGGTTGAGATCTGGAGACTGGCTAGGCCACTCCAGGACATTGAAATGCTTCTTACGAAGCCACTCCTTCGTTGCCCTGGCGGTGTGCTTTGGATCATTGTCATGTTGAAAGACCCAGCCACGTTTCATCTCCAATGCCCTTGCTGATGGAAGGAGGTTTGCACTCAAAATCTCACGATACATGGCCCCATTCATTCTTTCATGTACCCGGATCAGTCGTCCTGGCCCCTTTGCAGAGAAACAGCCCCAAAGCATGATGTTTCCACCACCATGCTTTACAGTAGGTATGGTGTTTGATGGATGCAACTCAGTATTCTTTATCCTCCAAACACGACAAGTTGTGTTTCTACCAAACAGTTCCAGTTTGGTTTCATCAGACCATAGGACATTCTCCCAAAACTCCTCTGGATCATCCAAATGCTCTCTAGCAAACTTCAGATGGGCCCGGACATGTACTGGCTTAAGCGTGGGACATGTCTGGCACTGCAGGATCTGAGTCCATGGTGGCGTAGTGTGTTACTTATGGTAGGCCTTGTTACATTGGTCCCAGCTCTCTGCAGTTCATTCACTAGGTCCCCCCGCGTGGTTCTGGGATTTTTGCTCACCGTTCTTGTGATCATTCTGACCCCACGGGGTGGGATTTTGCGTGGAGCCCCAGATCGAGGGAGATTATCAGTGGTCTTGTATGTCTTCCATTTTCTAATTATTGCTCCCACTGTTGATTTCTTCACTCCAAGCTGGTTGGCTATTGCAGATTCAGTCTTCCCAGCCTGGTGCAGGGCTACAATTTTGTTTTTGGTGTCCTTTGACAGCTCTTTGGTCTTCACCATAGTGGAGTTTGGAGTCAGACTGTTTGAGGGTGTGCACAGGTGTCTTTTTATACTGATAACAAGTTTAAACAGGTGCCATTACTACAGGTAATGAGTGGAGGAAAGAGGAGACTCTTAAAGAAGAAGTTACAGGTCTGTGAGAGTCAGAAATCTTGATTGCTTGTTTCTGACCAAATACTTATTTTCCACCATAATATGCAAATAAAATGATAAAAAAAACAGACAATGTGATTTTCTGGATTTTTTTTTCTCAGTTTGTCTCCCACAGTTGAGGTCTACTTATGATGTAAATTACAGACGCCTCTCATCTTTTTAAGTGGTGGAACTTGCACTATTGCTGACTGACTAAATACTTTTTTGCCCCACTGTATATATATATTTCTAATAAATACATTTATCTAAAAAAAAAAAAAGCAATAAAAGTACACATTTAGTATCGACCCGACCTATTAAACTGTCCCACTAGTTAACCCCTTCAGTGAACACCGTAAAAAAAAAGAGGCAAAAACGCTTTATCAAACCGCCGCGCAAAAAGTGGAATGACACACTATCAAAAAGACGGATATAAATAACCATGGTACCGCTGAAAATGTCATCTTGTCCCAAAAAACGAGCCACCATACAGCATCATCAGCGAAAAAATAAAAAAATTATAGTCCTCAGAATGAAGCAATGCAAAAATAATTATTTTTTATATACCGTAAAATAGTTTTTATCGTATAAAGGCGCCAAAACATAAAAAAAGATATAAATGAGGTATTGCTGTAATTGTGGGGACTAAAAGATCTTTTTTGTGAAATAATATGATTTTTTATTTTAACGGCTCTGCATTATAAACTTCTGTGAAGAACTTGGTGGGTCAAAGTGTTCACCACACATCTAGATAAGTTCCTTAGGGGGTCTACTTTCCAAAATGGTTTCACTTGTGGGGGGTTTCAATGTTTAGGCACATCAGGGGATCTCCAAACGTGACATGGCATCCTATCTCAATTCCAGTGAATTTTGCATTGAAAAGTCAAATGGCGCTTCTTCCCTTCTGAGCTCTGCCATGCGCCTAAACAGTGGTTTACCCCCACATATGGGCTATCAGCGTACAGACTGTACAACAACTTTTGGGGTCCAATTTCTCCTGTTACTCTTGGTAAAATAAAACAATTTGGAGCTGAAGTAAGTTGTTTGTGAAAAAAAGTTAAATGTTCATTTTTTTAAAAACATTCCAATAATTCCTGTGAAATACCTGAAGGGTTAATAAACTTCTTGAATGTGGTTTTGAGCACCTTGAAGGGTGCAGTTTTTAGAATAGTATCACACTTGGGTATTTTTTGTCATATAGACCCCTCAAAGTGACTTCAAATGTGAAATCTTTAAATGGTGGCGCAAAGTGTCACAGCTATTGTAAATTCCTGCTGCGATACCAACAAACTTCCACAAAGAGTTTGTAAACAAATAAGTATTCAATAGTATAGACCAGAAAAAGAAAAAAAGTAAGCTCAATGTGGAGAGTTTCCCAACAAAAGGTAGTCCGATCAAGTGAAAGGCGGTGCTTGCGTGAAACAAAGTGTCCATGTAAATAAAAAAATAGAAAAAACGCAATAGTAACATAGTAACATAGTAACATAGTTAGTAAGGCCGAAAAAAGACATTTGTCCATCCAGTTCAGCCTATATTCCATCATAATAAATCCCCAGATCTACGTCCTTCTACAGAACCTAATAATTGTATGATACAATATTGTTCTGCTCCAGGAAGACATCCAGGCCTCTCTTGAACCCCTCGACTGAGTTCGCCATCACCACCTCCTCAGGCAAGCAATTCCAGATTCTCACTGCCCTAACAGTAAAGAATCCTCTTCTATGTTGGTGGAAAAACCTTCTCTCCTCCAGACGCAAAGAATGCCCCCTTGTGCCCGTCACCTTCCTTGGTATAAACAGATCCTCAGCGAGATATTTGTATTGTCCCCTTATATACTTATACATGGTTATTAGATCGCCCCTCAGTCGTCTTTTTTCTAGACTAAATAATCCTAATTTCGCTAATCTATCTGGGTATTGTAGTTCTCCCATCCCCTTTATTAATTTTGTTGCCCTCCTTTGTACTCTCTCTAGTTCCATTATATCCTTCCTGAGCACCGGTGCCCAAAACTGGACACAGTACTCCATGTGCGGTCTAACTAGGGATTTGTACAGAGGCAGTATAATGCTCTCATCATGTGTATCCAGACCTCTTTTAATGCACCCCATGATCCTGTTTGCCTTGGCAGCTGCTGCCTGGCACTGGCTGCTCCAGGTAAGTTTATCATTAACTAGGATCCCCAAGTCCTTCTCCCTGTCAGATTTACCCAGTGGTTTCCCATTCAGTGTGTAATGGTGATATTGATTCCTTCTTCCCATGTGTATAACCTTACATTTATCATTGTTAAACCTCATCTGCCACCTTTCAGCCCAAGTTTCCAACTTATCCAGATCCATCTGTAGCAGAATACTATCTTCTCTTGTATTAACTGCTTTACATAGTTTTGTATCATCTGCAAATATCGATATTTTACTGTGTAAACCTTCTACCAGATCATTAATGAATATGTTGAAGAGAACAGGTCCCAATACTGACCCCTGCGGTACCCCACTGGTCACAGCGACCCAGTTAGAGACTATACCATTTATAACCACCCTCTGCTTTCTATCACTAAGCCAGTTACTAACCCATTTACACACATTTTCCCCCAGACCAAGCATTCTCATTTTGTGTACCAACCTCTTGTGCGGCACGGTATCAAACGCTTTGGAAAAATCGAGATATACCACGTCCAATGACTCACCGTGGTCCAGCCTATAGCTTACCTCTTCATAAAAACTGATTAGATTGGTTTGACAGGAGCGATTTCTCATAAACCCATGCTGATATGGAGTTAAACAGTTATTCTCATTGAGATAATCCAGAATAACATCCCTCAGAAACCCTTCAAATATTTTACCAACAATAGAGGTTAGACTTACTGGCCTATAATTTCCAGGTTCACTTTTAGAGCCCTTTTTGAATATTGGCACCACATTTGCTATGCGCCAGTCCTGCGGAACAGACCCTGTCGCTATAGAGTCCCTAAAAATAAGAAATAATGGTTTATCTATTACATTACTTAGTTCTCTTAGTACTCGTGGGTGTATGCCATCCGGACCCGGAGATTTATCTATTTTGATCTTATTTAGCCGGTTTCGCACCTCTTCTTGGGTTAGATCGGTGACCCTTAATATAGGGTTTTCATTGTTTCTTGGGATTTCACCTAGCATTTCATTTTCCACCGTGAATACCGTGGAGAAGAAGGTGTTTAATATATTAGCTTTTTCCTCGTCATCTACAACCATTCTTTCCTCACTATTTTTTAAGGGGCCTACATTTTCAGTTTTTATTCTTTTACTATTGATATAGTTGAAGAACAGTTTGGGATTAGTTTTACTCTCCTTAGCAATGTGCTTCTCTGTTTCCTTTTTGGCAGCTTTAATTAGTTTTTTAGATAAAGTATTTTTCTCCCTATAGTTTTTTAGAGCTTCAATGGTGCCATCCTGCTTTAGTAGTGCAAATGCTTTCTTTTTACTGTTAATTGCCTGTCTTACTTCTTTGTTTAGCCACATTGGGTTTTTCCTATTTCTAGTCCTTTTATTCCCACAAGGTATAAACCGCTTACAGTGCCTATTTAGGATGTTCTTAAACATTTTCCATTTATTATCTGTATTCTTATTTCTGAGGATATTGTCCCAGTCTACCAGATTAAGGGCATCTCTAAGCTGGTCAAACTTTGCCTTCCTAAAGTTCAGTGTTTTTGTGACTCCCTGACAAGTCCCCCTAGTGAAAGACAGGTGAAACTGCACAATATTGTGGTCGCTATTTCCTAGATGCCCAACCACCTGCAGATTTGTTATTCTGTCAGGTCTATTAGATAGTATTAGGTCTAAAAGTGCTGCTCCTCTGGTTGGATTCTGCACCAATTGTGAAAGATAATTTTTCTTGGTTATTAGCAGAAACCTGTTGCCTTTATGGCTTTCACAGGTTTCTGTTTCCCAGTTAATATCCGGGTAGTTAAAGTCCCCCATAACCAGGACCTCATTATGGGTTGCAGCTTCATCTATCTGCTTTAGAAGTAGACTTTCCATGATTTCTGTTATATTTGGGGGTTTGTAACAGACCCCAATGAGAATTTTGTTACCATTTTTCCCTCCATGAATTTCGACCCATATGGACTCGACATCCTCATTTCCTTCGCTAATATCCTCCCTTAAAGTGGACTTTAGACAAGACTTTACATAGAGACAAACCCCTCCTCCTCTCCGATTTTTACGATCCTTTCTAAACAGACTGTAACCCTGTAAGTTAACTGCCCAGTCATAGCTTTCATCTAACCATGTCTCGGTTATTCCCACTATGTCAAAGTTACCTGTAGATATTTCTGCTTCTAGTTCTTCCATCTTGTTTGTCAGGCTTCTGGCGTTTGCGAGCATGCAGTTTAGAGGATTTTGTTTTGTTCCAATCTCCTTGCTGTGGATTTTTTTAGAAATGTTCTTACCTCCCTTCTGAGTATGTTTTCCTGGGTCTTCTTTGGTCGAGTCTAATGTTTTTCTTCCCGTCCCCTCTTCTTCTAGTTTAACGCCCTCCTGATGAGTGTAGCGAGTCTTCTGGCGAATGTGTGTTTCCCAGGTTTGTTGAGGTGTAGTCCGTCTCTGGCGAGGAGTCCATCGTACCAGTAATTCACACCGTGGTCCAGGAATCCGAATCCTTGTTGTCTGCACCGTCTTAGCCAGTTGTTTGCATCAAGAATCCTGTTCCATCTCCTGGTGCCATGCCCGTCTACTGGAAGGATAGAAGAAAAAACTACCTGTGCATCCAGTTCCTTTACTTTCTTCCCCAACTCTTCAAAGTCTTTGCAGATTGTCGGTAGGTCCTTCCTTGCCGTGTCATTGGTGCCAACATGTATCAGAAGAAATGGGTGGACGTCCTTGGAGCTGAAGAGCTTTGGTATCCTATCGGTCACATCCTTGATCATCGCACCTGGAAGGCAGCATACTTCTCTTGCAGTTATGTCCGGTCTGCAGATGGCTGCTTCTGTGCCTCTCAGTAGTGAGTCTCCCACCACCACCACTCTTCGTTGCTTCTTGGCTGTACTTTTTGCTGTCACTTGTTGCTGTGTTGCAATAGCACTCACCAATCAGTGGCAATTCAAACGTCCTTTATTAGAACATGCAGCAAATCATCTTCACGGTTCAAGGGAGGGAGTGAAAGTAGGAGTGCGACAGGCAAGACGACGACGATCGTTTCGCGCTAATACCAAGCGCTTCCACCAGGTATATACGGGTACGCGCTGAAAAAATTGCAAAAAGGGGAGTAGCAAATGAAAATGTCCTTTAAAATGAATAACAACTTAGCAGAAATAAAATGTCCCAATGTGTTGTAGTCTAATACCTCCTGACAGGTGTCTCCGAAATGCGTTTGATGTTTGGTCCTATCTGCACTTCGTACTCACTCCCGGGTTTTGGTTACAGTTACGTGATCTACTACGTAATACCACATGCGGCGTCGCCTCTGCAGGATCCCGTTTCCACTCGGAGGTTAGTTTATGGTGGTCTGCTGCCAGTCGGGGCAGCCACCTGCTTAAAATACTCTTTCTGCCTGGATCTATCCGGAACAACAGGAGTAACACTACAGTCTTCTAATCATCAACGGAGGTAGGAAGACTTTTTTGCACCCTTCATCAACTCCTCTGTCATATTAAGTGAGCTCACCGGGGGTATACCCGTGTTAGTCTGGGTATTAGACTGCAACGCATTGGGACATTTTATTTCAGATTTGTTATTCTGTCAGGTCTATTAGATAGTATTAGGTCTAAAAGTGCTGCTCCTCTGGTTGGATTCTGCACCAATTGTGAAAGATAATTTTTCTTGGTTATTAGCAGAAACCTGTTGCCTTTATGGCTTTCACAGGTTTCTGTTTCCCAGTTAATATCCGGGTAGTTAAAGTCCCCCATAACCAGGACCTCATTATGGGTTGCAGCTTCATCTATCTGCTTTAGAAGTAGACTTTCCATGATTTCTGTTATATTTGGGGGTTTGTAACAGACCCCAATGAGAATTTTGTTACCATTTTTCCCTCCATGAATTTCGACCCATATGGACTCGACATCCTCATTTCCTTCGCTAATATCCTCCCTTAAAGTGGACTTTAGACAAGACTTTACATAGAGACAAACCCCTCCTCCTCTCCGATTTTTACGATCCTTTCTAAACAGACTGTAACCCTGTAAGTTAACTGCCCAGTCATAGCTTTCATCTAACCATGTCTCGGTTATTCCCACTATGTCAAAGTTACCTGTAGATATTTCTGCTTCTAGTTCTTCCATCTTGTTTGTCAGGCTTCTGGCGTTTGCGAGCATGCAGTTTAGAGGATTTTGTTTTGTTCCAATCTCCTTGCTGTGGATTTTTTTAGAAATGTTCTTACCTCCCTTCTGAGTATGTTTTCCTGGGTCTTCTTTGGTCGAGTCTAATGTTTTTCTTCCCGTCCCCTCTTCTTCTAGTTTAACGCCCTCCTGATGAGTGTAGCGAGTCTTCTGGCGAATGTGTGTTTCCCAGGTTTGTTGAGGTGTAGTCCGTCTCTGGCGAGGAGTCCATCGTACCAGTAATTCACACCGTGGTCCAGGAATCCGAATCCTTGTTGTCTGCACCGTCTTAGCCAGTTGTTTGCATCAAGAATCCTGTTCCATCTCCTGGTGCCATGCCCGTCTACTGGAAGGATAGAAGAAAAAACTACCTGTGCATCCAGTTCCTTTACTTTCTTCCCCAACTCTTCAAAGTCTTTGCAGATTGTCGGTAGGTCCTTCCTTGCCGTGTCATTGGTGCCAACATGTATCAGAAGAAATGGGTGGACGTCCTTGGAGCTGAAGAGCTTTGGTATCCTATCGGTCACATCCTTGATCATCGCACCTGGAAGGCAGCATACTTCTCTTGCAGTTATGTCCGGTCTGCAGATGGCTGCTTCTGTGCCTCTCAGTAGTGAGTCTCCCACCACCACCACTCTTCGTTGCTTCTTGGCTGTACTTTTTGCTGTCACTTGTTGCTGTGTTGCAATAGCACTCACCAATCAGTGGCAATTCAAACGTCCTTTATTAGAACATGCAGCAAATCATCTTCACGGTTCAAGGGAGGGAGTGAAAGTAGGAGTGCGACAGGCAAGACGACGACGATCGTTTCGCGCTAATACCAAGCGCTTCCACCAGGTATATACGGGTACGCGCTGAAAAAATTGCAAAAAGGGGAGTAGCAAATGA